>NC_056745.1:1532353531-1532603531 GCF_019279795.1 Protopterus annectens | reverse complement strand
TCAGCAGCACTTCTAAAGTGGACATTGGCAAGTGTAGTGGGTGGAACACACCTATGATTGGTAAAACCCACACCCCCAGAGGATATTGTGTTGACCAAACACACAAAGAACACTGTTCCCACACACACACACACACACACACACACACACACACACACACACACACACACACACACACACACGCAAACACACAGGATCACATTTGCCAGTGTTGGGTTTGGAATCCCTACCCATCTAGTTAGTGGAACTACAGTATTATGCTGTTATCGCACATGGCATGGAACTAATAGTGTGATGACTGTTCCAAGGTACCTGTAAAGTGAATAACATCACATGCTCTTGTGAGGTATGGCAATGGGAGGTATACTGGGTGTGGAAAGAATCATTAGACTGCCACCTACAAGTCTACATGCTCACAAACACTGCTATATACACCAATGCACACACAATTTCCAGTACCAACATTAGTTGCCCTGCCTATCAGGTTATTCATTTCACACTGTTACATAGCTGTTGCACACAGCATGTGGATGATAGGACTGAAGACTGTCCACAAATACCTCTACTGTGGATGTGAACAATGTCCTTTGTAAAGTGGACCTTGGGACATGTACTGGGAGTACCAGGGCCTAACATTGTAAACCACGGCCACCCAATGGATATAGTTCTCATACACAAACACATTTTCCAGGACTGAAATTAGAACCCCTAAATATGTAGTTACTACTACTACACTGTTTTGCATTTTTCACATGCTTCACAAACCTTACAGGGTGAAGAGTGTCCCAAGGTAATTCCAAGGTGAACAACATCACCAGACCTTGTAAAGTATAGCAATGGATGATTTACTGGGTGAGAATGGACCCAAAATTTTTGAACCTACAGATATACACACACATAAATACACTCATGAACACATTTGTCAAGACTGAGATTATTAGCCCTGCCTATCTTGCGAGGCAGTCCATACTGTTACATAGTTCCTGCATATGGCATGGGGCTTATTGGGCTGAAGAGTGTCAAGAGATGCCTCCATGGTTGATGAAGATAGTGAGCCTTGTAAAATGGACTTTGGGACATGTACTGGGAGTACAATGGCATAAAAATGTAAACCCCACCCCCCAATGGATATAGTTCTCACACAAACACATACACAGGATACAGTTCTCAGACACACAAACACACACATTTGCCAGGACTGAGATTAAAATCCCTACCTATCTTGCTAGTGCTAAGACAGAGTTATGCATTTATCGCACATGCCACAGAGTTTATAGTGTGAAGAATGTCCCACAGATCATCTAAGATGAATAACATCACCAGCCTTGTAAAGTATAGCAATGGGCAGTGTACTGGGAGAGTGGGGTCTCAAAATACTGTTTCCTACAAATATACATAACACACATTTGCCAGGACTCAGATTAAAACCCCTACCTATGGTACTATAGTGTATAGTGTAATGCAGTTACCACATGCACCATGGAACTTATAGGGTAAATAGTGTCCCAAGGGACCTATATAGTGAATAACATCACCAGCCCTTGTAAAGTATGGCAGTGATAGGTTTACTGGGTGAGAAGGGCCTCAAACTACTTTCACTCATGTTTACACACTTACAAACAGTTTTATATACACACACACACACACACACACACACACACACACACACACACACACACACACACACACACACACACATGTTTGCCAGTACTGAGATCCATAGGCTCATAGGTTCATAGGTGTTTACTAGGCGAATGGCCATGGAGCCTTTGCAAGCCTAGCCCATGAGATTACCCTGGCACTGTGCCACCTGACAATAGTGCCCAGTGTGTCTTACGACTACAGCCACTGGAGTGATTGCCAGGGTGGGATTTCTAGTTCCCTTCCACTCATCCAGATTTCCCTTGAAGAGGACCAGTGAGGTGCTCTGCTTGACATGTATATGAAGTCTATTCCATAGCATGGGCAGTCTCTTGGTTATGAACCTGTTCCTCCAGCATGTTCTGTTGATTGTGTAAATGGGGTTGAGGTCTCTGGGGTATGTGGTGTGGATGGATTGCATTCTTTAGATGTAACATTCCTGACAGAGCTGGGTCAGACATAGCTTTGTAAGTCAGGCAGAGATCGACTCTATGTAGCCAATATGAGATAAAGAATTGTTGAAGTTATTGGAGTTTGTCCATACAGGACAAGTGTTTAAGGCCTATGATCCTCTTTGTGAGGTATGTTTTCAGCCTCTCCAGTTGTTGCAGATGTCCACTGAGGTACATGCCAATGGGCCATTGTACTCATTGATTGACCTAATATGGGGAGATTAGAGGGAGACAATGACTTCTTACTTCCTGGATGCAACACCCTTAGCAATGAGATGTGCCACATAGAAGGACTTTTTGAACACAGTGGCACTGTGGTGGTCAACAAAGAGCTCGCTGTCAACCTGTGTTCCCAGTTCTCTTATAATGACATCACTGTTCAGTGGACTACCATCAATGTGGTGATTTATGGGAACCATGTAGTTCCAAAAGGGAATGTCAGCACATTGTATGGCATTGAGCTAAAGTCCAGGGTTCTGACATCAGTCGTAGGTCTCATTGAGGCCTTTCTGCAGGATGTCAACATCATCTGAGGAGGTAATAATAGCACATGCCTTGCAGTTATCTGTGAGAATTGTCAGCCAGAGTCCCTTCATGTTTGGCTGGACTTCAGAGGTGTAGATTCCGAACATGTGGAGAACCAGGACCAAACCCTGTGGGACTTCATTTGTGACTGGTCAGCAGTCTGACATGGAATCCGCTGCTTTTACACCATGGGTTACATCTGTGAGCCAGTTTGCAAGCCACCTAATATTATTGAGGTTGATGCCTAGCTGAGTGTGTTTGTCTATGATTCCTGAGTAGGGAATAATATCCAAGGATTAGGAGGGCTGCCTATCTTTTTATTTATTCCATACTGTTACATAGTTATTGCATATGGCACAGAGCTTATAGGGCTGCAGAGTGTCTACAGCTACCGCTACAGTGGATGACAACAGTGGGCCTTGTAAAGTCAACATTCAGATGTGTACTGGGTGGACCACAGCAAAAAATTGCAAAACCCAACCCCCAATGGATATGGTTCTCACACAAACACACTTGTCAAGACTAAAATTAGAACCCTTACCTATCTAGTTACTGCTAATACAGTGTTATGCATTTATCACATATGCCACAGAGCTTATAGTGTGAAAAGTGTCTCAAGGTACTTCTAAGGTGAGGAACATCATCGGCCCATGTAAGGTATGGCGATGGGTGATGTACTGGGTGAGAGGCCACAAAATACTGTAACCTACACATATAAACACTTATACACACATTTTCCAGGACTGAGACTAGAACTCATGCCTAGCTAGTTAATTGTACTTTTGTGTTATGCAATTATCACACCCGTCACAGAACTTGTAGGGCTGTGGGCTGCCCAAAGGTACTTCTAAGGTGACTGACATCAGCAAGACTACTAATGTAGGGCAATAGGAAGTGTACTGAGTCAAAATCTTTAACCTACAGACATGCACACACAAACACACACACTTTTACATTTTCCAAGACTGAGATTAGAACCCCTACCTAATTTATCATTTGCACTATAGTTTTATACAGTTATCACATGTACCACAGAGCTTGTAGGCTATAGGCTGCCAAAGGTACTTTTAAGGTGACAGACATCAGCAGGACTGGTAAAATAGGGCAATGGGAAATGTACTGCATGTGAACAGACTCAAAATCTTAAACCTACAGACACACATACACGTTTACATTTGCCAGAACTGAGATAAGAGACCCTACCTAACTAGTTGTTTCTACTATAGTGTTACACAATTATCACACATGCCACAGAGCTTATAGGGCAGAGGCCAGTTCAACAGTTCTACATTGAATGGCATCAGCAGATCTTGTGAAGTAGGGCAATGGGAGGTGTACTGGGTGGGAATGGTCTATAACAACCCCCTCACAACCACTGTTGCATTTTCTGGGACTGAGATTAGAACACCTAATGATCTAGTTATTTGTATGATAGTGTTACGCAGTTATCACATGCACTATAGAGCTTACAGGACTGAAGTCCGTCCAGAGGTACTTCTAAGGTTAATGACATTAGCAAATCTTGTAACGTAGGGCAATGGGAAGAGTACTGAGTGGATAAGTCATCATAATACTTAGACCTACATACACACACACACAAACACACACACACACACACACACACACACACACACACACACAAAAAGGTAGGTGAGGTGATATTCCAACCCCCACCTCAGTATCATCAGACAATGAATCTCATCTTCATGCTGGCACATGCCAGTGGTTACAACTGGTATGCAACTGTCTGCAGCAAGACATCACTCTATGCTATTCAGGGTATCCCTGTGTATGACTCACTCTCTGTTTATGCCTCTCTGTGTGTCTAATCTGTCATTGTCTGTCCCTCTCGCCCCCATGACTATATGTGTGTATGCTTGACATATTGTAATATGTTTCCCACATATATGTGTGTGTATGACATGCACAAGTTGCAGATATACCACATATGTGCCACCTACAGCTGGCTATAGGTAATCCTGTCTGATAGGTGTGTGTGGAGACATATAGGTTTACATAACTGTGTGTATGCAAAGACATTTGTACAATACAGAGGTATATAGTCCGATGTGGTTCCAGACATGGGCTTCACTTCTCTAAGTGTAGGAGCATGCTCAATATGACCTTCTATAGTAAGCGTGGGAATCCATTCCAGGAAAAGTTACACTCCAGTCTGAGGTGTTGTGTGCTACAGCCATACCTTGCAACCTGTTTGTGTAGGATATCTGGAAAAAGGCTGCCGATATGGGGAAACAATGGGCCAAATATAGGGGGGTACTGTAATTATTGTTGTTATCAATGTATGATTTACTTGAGTTACAGGGTTTGTTTTAGCAGACATTTTCTGACATATGTAATATTTGACAATGTACTGTATTCCGTCATCACCTACTGACAGATATAATCAGATCATCACAGTTATTTACCTGAGCAATAAAAGATGGATGATGCACAGACCTATATTATGAGGTAAAGTCTAGACATTCTTGCACAATCCAGCCACATGGGAGCCGTGGCTAGAGCTGATTGACTGATGAAGCTGTGTAAAAGGTCCAGCACCTTGGTGATATACTGGCTGGGGATCTCCTGGTTGTGCAGTATTTTTCTTACCTGAAAGATCATATCCTGGTGTGGCCAAACCTGTCAACTGAACAAATTTTCACAGATTATCCAGATTCATAACTCATATATCTGGTCAGTTTCTCTTAACATTGTTGTTTTCCAGCACATTTGTTGCAAATCACTGAGTCACTCAGGGTTGCAGACAGGGAATAATGACAGAACATTAGAGTTTCAGACTTCACAACCTTCATGACATCCATGCTACTACAAACCCCCTCTGTTATTCTATCAACTTTCTAACACTACGAGAGCAATATTTCAAATGTGTCCATATAGTTGGGCCTTTATCCCACCATTATGTATGGCTTTGTCCAGATGTCTTCCTCTACAAGTTTGGAAGGTATGCTACTAGCATTTAGCAGTATGGCCTTACATTTTCATTTTGTTGACTGTGTTATGTTGGTAGTATGGACCCCATGACATTCCCTACAAAGGCACTATGGGTAAGGCACAATCCTTTGCCATAGGCCTGTAGGATATGTGAGACTGATGCAGGCCATCTGTAGCAAGGCAGTGTGTTCTGTCACTCATATGTTCCCAGGCTGCCATGCAGTGGACCCCCCGGGTGAAAATGGTAAGTTACAGAATACACTGCTGTGCTACAAGGCACCATAGCTCTTTACGTATGTGAGCCAGATATCTGGACAAAGCCATGATTAATTGGGTGACAAAGGCCTACATATATGGACCATTGTATCTACTGGCCTTACAAACCTGGAAGGGTGATACAATAAAAGATTTTGCATTAGCATGCATTTTTTATAGAGTATGATGTCTGAGACACTACAGTCCGTCATTATTTTCTTACTTTAGACTTTCGTGGTTTGCCAATGATTTGCCAGACAACCACGATTTCAGAATAAAGACACCTCAAATATGATGCAAACCTGTGTACATTCTGCAAAAGGTCTGTGCAGGTGTGAGGTATGGTAGACATTGTGTAGGTTACTCCAACCTGTGTACTGTTCATATGTGTGGCCCCCTGTAAATGTCCTGTACAGCTTCCTGGCAGTACTGTATATTGACATCAGGACAATGTGTACAACTCCCACTGTAGATGTAGCTGATATGCAAAATAGTTGCCATTGCATTTCATGGAACATGGCTTTGTCTACCACATACTATACCTAGGCCACTAGGACACAACAGCCATGAGAAGTTGCTGGCCACATCCTGACAGTATTCTCCACACATATGCTGCATAGCTTATTGACCCCTGCATATTGTGGACATGCAACAAGTTATCATGTTGATTAGGATAGCCCTGGCAGTGTGTGCTGTGCTGCTATTACCGTACAAACTTACATTTTACTGCATTTCTTTGGGAATATGGGTATGGGTGGCACACCTGTCAACAGTACACATTTGCACAGACTGCACTGATATTGGCTTTACATTTTGGTTCCATTTAGAATAGCATTATGCCCTGTCTTGAAGAATAGAGGCATATCACTATAGACCACAGGTTAGATTGTAGCACCTTACAATTGAGTTTCAGACTTTTTACCCTTCAGAGCCTTACTGCAAATGCACGGCCTGCTGTGATATTACTGTGTAAGTCTGTAGGGGGGGTATTCCATCATTGTCACCATTTGTGGGCCTTTGACAGACATTCCTTTATGGTTTTCTATGGCTTACTTACTGGGTGAGTCTGAGGGGTAAGTATGGGATCCCCACAGTGACATCCATGCATGTGACCTATGACCGCCCTTAGTTGGCCCCCCATATACTGCAGTGGGTTTTGTCATCTTACATGATACTGCATAGTGTGGGGAAGCCAGTATTGTGCAGACATTTCCTGGTGCTCCACATTGCTGTCAGTTGTCTGCTGCTATCCCAGTAGGACACCCCATTCCCTTGCATACATGCAGCATTACCATAGATATGCTACCAAAACATACTAATCCATTCATTTATTGTTAAGAAGACTGACTTACCTTATGCCTGTGGCAGTTGTGAGGATGGTGCTTGAGAACCATCTATGTTGAACGCACACAATACACTGCCTATACATGTTAAGATACAGGTAATGTGTTGTGTGTATCATTCATTTTACTGTGTGTGTGAGTCAGAGAGAGGTGTAAGTCCCTGAGTCCCTACACTGTTAGTGTGTGGGCTATGCATTGCCTCTTTGCCAAGGCCTAAGCATACTGGGAACACCTCCATCTGCCTACAGGAACAGGATCAGGGGCTTCCTCCTCTGAGTCCGTCTGTGCCTGTGGGGACATTGACAATGGTGGGGGCTGTTTGGCCCTTCCCCATGCTGTCCCTGCTGCAGCTGTTTCTGCAGGATCATACTGTGTAGCATGGAACATACTACGAACATGTGTGCACATGTGGCTGGAGAGTACTGCAAGGGTCCGCCATATATGTCAAGGCAGTGGAACCGTGACTTGAGCATCCTAAGCACATGCTCTATAATGATCCTGGTTTGTGCATGTGCTTCATTATGGCATTCTCGAGTGTGTGCGTGTGCATTTCTGATTGGTGTCATCTTCCATGGCTCCAGTGCATAGCCAGCATCCCCCACCAGATGGCCATATGGGATGTCCCCATTGGCAAATGCCTGGTGCAACTGTGACGAATGCCATATGGGGGAGTCATGATAGCTTCCAGGGCAGCCAGCACACAATTTCATGATAATGCCCTGGTCATTGCACATGACCTGGCAGTTAATGGACGGGAAGCCCATGCAGTTGATGTAGACCCTACCAGTTGGTGCTTTGATGGATGTGTGTGCAGTCTATCACAGCCAGTACCGCTGGGTATTCTGCTACATGGTGGAAGAGATGTATATTGCTGCTCCTCTCCTTATGGGTGTTGGGGAAGTAAATGTGCTCACCAGCATGTGGTAGAATGGCATCCAGGAAATGGTGGAGTACCCAGGATGTGGATGCCTGTGAGAGCCCCATGATGTCCCCAGTAGGTCTTTGGAAAGTACCTGTAGCTAATATTGTTAAGGCTACACATACCCTGGTATCCACTGGGATGGGCCCCCCTCTGTTGGCTCTGGGTCTGAGTTGAGGCCGGCACAGCTCGATGATTTGCTGAAGTATGTCTCTGTCCAACCTAGCAATCTACTATCTCTAGATCGTGTAGCCCCTGGTAAGTTACCCTGGGTCTGAATACTCTTCTCTTCCTTGGTCTGTGGCAGTTATCAGCATTATCCTCCTCACTGCCCTCAACCTCCAGGACATACTGATGGATCAAAGCAATGGCAGCCCCTAACATTTTTTTGGTTAAAATTCCCCGGCACGTGTACACAAATGGTGCAAAGTTTGTGGGAAAAACAGATTGTAAGGTGTTTGCATAGTTTATACTGTTGTGCTGCAGATGCTACCTGTATGGTTGGCTAACTATGATGCATTCCATGTGCCAGCTATGTTATTTGTACTTGATTGCTTTTATTCTGCTATTTCCCTTATTTTTCTTTTATCCCTTCCCATTTCCACCCCTTTTAAGCCCCGAGGTGCACTACACAAATCTGGTGCCTAAATGTAAACAGTCCTGCTATTTCATTTTTTTTTTTTTTTTTTTTTATACACCCGGTGTGTACTATGCAAATCCATTTAGCTAAGGTAAACAATGAGAAATGGCCCTCCCCTGGAAACAAACGCACTTTTCATTTCATGGAATAAGTCAATACAGCCTGTGACACACACCCTTGCTTAGCTGTGCTTAGCTAAGCTCATCTGGGAGCTGTGGGGCTCCAATGTGCTTACACCAAGCATGACACCCCCCCCCCCCTTTTCATGTCTGCTGCTCTTCCTGCATAAACTACTGCCTTATAGCTCCTACACAGTTAGCTGCAGTTTGGCACTTGTCTTCATTTTGCGATTCAGTAAATTTCCTTCATTAGCGTACCCCACTGCCTTAGTCCCTAGTTACAGCAGTACAATGGAGCCTTTCCCCTTAGCAACTACTGTTCAATGCTATTGTTTTGATTCTGCATGCCATAGACTATAATGGCAAAATGCAGATTTCAGTTAAAATTGTTTTTTCACATTTTTCTTTTATTTTTGGCACAATCCCTTTTGCCCAAGGCTGCCCTATGCTTCAACGACCGAGATTGGCCCAAAAAAAACCTTTTATTTTTATAATTTTGCGACACTTTTCCATACCAATCACCATATATTTGGCCATTGGGATGCCTAAGGATTAGAATACATGCTTTAGTTTGAGCTGTTATCCCTCCATTTTGATTTTTGCAAAAATGTATTCATCTAGTAGCCAAATACATTTCTGCATGCTACACTATTCTGCCATGGATGTCTGCCTGATGACTGGATCACTAATTTACCTCATTTGCATGGTTTTCAAAAGCAAATTAGGTCATTAGCATAATCCAGTCATGTCCATGACAGAATAGAGTTATCAGGCTTGTGCACATCCCCAGGCTTGTTTACTGGATCGCTTGGTGGCCATATTTTGTGCAGGAATGGCTACACTATACCTGCATGGAAAAATGCATTTATTGAATCCCGGGGAATATTTGTTTACAATAAACACCAAAGTTTCAATCACAGTAAAAATTAACACAGATTAATAGATTCACATGGATACAGAAAAACAGTACTTATATTTTCCTGACTGATGAGCAAGGCAAGATGAAGTAGGTTCATAGTTTCCTAGGTAGGTACTAGACTATTGGCCCTAGGGCCTATATAAGCCGAGCCAAAAAGGTACTTTGGCTTTCGCCACACAAGAAAATTATTTTTCTGTGACTCTGTTGAGCAGAGCCACAGAAGTGATCCCCAAGGTGAATTTCCTATTTCCCATCCAATTATCAAGATTTTTCTTGAAGAGCACTAATGAGGAGCTCTGTTTGACATAGATAGGTAGTCTGTTCCAGAGTATGAGAAGACTCTAGGACAGGAATCTATCCCGCCAGCATGTTCTGTTTATTGTGATGACCAGGTTTAGGTCCCTACAGTATGTAGTACGAAGGGATTGGGATTTCTTTAAGTAGAGCATGTCCAACAGCTCTGGGATGACATAGCTTTGTATGTTAGGCAGAGAGGGCCTCTGAGTAGGTGATATGTGATGGAGTAAAGCTGGAGTTTTTTGAGTTGGTCTGCATAGGGCATCTGTTTGAGGCCAATGATCCTCTTTGTGAGGTATTTCTTTGACCTTTCCAGTTGTTGTAGATGTCTTGTGAGGTACATACCAAAAGGGCATTGTACTCTATAATGGGTCTAATGAGTGATGACTAGAGGAGAACAATGGCGTCTTTTTTTCCTGGATGAGAAACCTTTTGTGATGAGGTGTGCCATGTAGAAGGATTTCCTGATCACTGTGGCGATGTGATTATCAAAGGAGAGACTACTGTCCACCTGTGTCCCAAGGTCTCTTATCACACTTTCGGTGTTAAGTAGACTACCACCTATGTGATAGTTCATAGGTACAGAGTTTTTCCAAAGGGGATGACAATGCACTTTTTGGCATTGAGCTTCAAACCATGGCTTTGACACCAGGCATCTGTCTCAGTGAGGCCCTTTTGTAGGATGTCCACATCGTTAGGAGTTTCGATTAAGGCTCCTAGTTTGCAGTCATCTACAAACTCCATTAGCCAAAGACCTTCTGTGTTAGCCTGTGCTTCAGAGAAGAAGTAGATACCAAACAGGAGAGGACCCAGGACTGAACCCTGTGGTACTCCACTTGTCACTGGTCTGAAGTCGGATTTGGAGTCTACTACTTTCACAGTGTGGATTCTGTCCATGAGACAGTTGGTAATCCATCTTGTGACATAGGAATTTATACCTAGTTTAGTGAGTTTATCTATAATTCCAGAGTGGGAGATGATGTTGAAATCCTTGGTGATATCTATATAGGATGTGTGAACCACCTTACCCTCATCTGTGGCTTTGGTGACGGCTTCAAAGAAGTCTATCAGGTTTAGGAGACATGATCTGCCTTTTACAAACCTGAACTGTATGGGGTCCAGAGTTTGGAGATTACCAATGTCTTTGTTTATGAGTTCCATGATGATAAGTTCCATGGCCTTGCAGAAAAGGCTCGTCAGGCTAATGGGACGGTAGTTCCTGGGGTCCATCATGGCTCCCCCTTTGTGGAGTGGGATATCATTCACAGTGTGCCATTCAGTGGGCACAAAACCTGAGGTAAGGCTATGATTGAACATTGTACTTAGGTGGGGTGCCAGTTCATTCTGTAGTCCATGTAGAACGCAGCCTGGGATATTGTCAGGTCCCATGGATGCTGTGTTCTTGGCTTTGGAGAGTGTGTTTTTTACCTGTGCAGCTGTGATTACAAGAACTTTGCATTCTTCCAGTATAGAGATGGGCCCTCTAGTGGGTTAGAGGGGGGTAAAGTTAGCATTGAACCTCTCTGTCAGGATATTGGCAATATCAGTTGGTTCTGTATATTTAGTGCCATTGTGCTGTAAGTCAGAGTAGATCTGAGTGTTGCCATTGAGATTCTTGACATAGCTATTGAATGCTTTGTGGTTGTCTTTAGAGTCAGTGGCAATTTTGTGTTCGTAACTAGCTTTGGAGGATTTTATGAGGGATCTCAGCTTCTTGCTCAGGCTGACCAGGGAATTTCTCCAGTCATGGAAATTTACTCTTTTTTGCAACAATTTTTTTTTCTATTGTAGAGTTTGTTTATGGCAGAAGACCTTTAGATTGGCTTCCTTTTTTTGGAGGATAGCATTTTGGTTCTGTTAGGGATAGTACGATCCATGCACTAATGTAAGTGCTTATAATGTGCATTTGTGTAGGATTCAGCAGTCATACCTCTATTGTCCATCTGCATGGGTGTCATGAAGTTTGCTACTTCTGTCTTAAGAAGTGTGAATTTGGCTTTCCAGAAGTTTTTTTTATGGTGGTTTCCCTAATGATGGTGTGGTGGGATGTGGATGTCTAGGGTGATTAGCTTGTGGTCAGATCTGACCAATGAGGAATTGATCTCTGGTGTGGAACACCAGTCACCCATGTTGGTAATGACCAGGTGTTGGATATTGCTGCCCTTGGTGGGGGTGTGCATAAGTTGATCCAAGGCATTGGAATTTATGAATTCCAGAAAACATTGAGCAAAAGAGTTGGTACATGAGTAGTTTTCCCAGTTAATGGTGGGGTAGTTGAAATTGCCCATTATTAGGGTGTTGTGTTGTACCCTAATATTTTCCAGTGTATCAAGAAATGAGGAGTGGTAATCCTGGGTCATGGTGGGGGGTCTGTAGCAAGCTACAATTTGGAATGCGGTCTTGCTCAGAGTTAGTTGCACTTGGATAATCTTGGATGCATTATGCTGTGCAACTAGCCTGGAGGTGTGGATATCCTTAATGAATATGGACACGCCTCCACCATTAGTGCTTCGGTCCAGGTTAGGTGGCCGAAAGGTGTGGTATGAATTATAGCCTGGTAATGCAGAGGTGCTCTCTGGAGCTTTGAACCAGGTCTTTGTCACTGCACAGATGTTGATGTTCTCCATTTTAAGGAGTGCCTCGAGAGAGTGCATTTTGAGGTTTAGACTTTTAGCATTGAGTAGCATTACCCTCATATTTTGCTTGCTTGTACCTGTTACAGTGGTGAATTTGTCATTTGAACCTTACCTAAAAAAAGGCACTATAGGAGTGGCAAGAGTCTTAGCCAGTTTCCAGAATCTCAAGGGCGACATGTGCAGGCCATCTCTGGCAAAGCATCATGGTCTGTCGATCATGTCATCCCAGGCAGATAAATACTGGATCCCCTTAGAATGAAACCAGAAGCTTATCCAATTGTTGAAGTCAATCATTTTGCCCTTGTACTGTGGTATCATTCCGAGTAATGGCAGGATGCTACTCAGGGCTTGGGTCATACCTGCCTGAGCTACAAGATCGGAGAGCTCCTCCATGTCACTTTTCATGTAGTCCAGGGAGGTACGTCTCAGGTCATTCACACCAACATGGACAATGACAGAGTCATATTTGTACTTGTTGTGGAGTGACCTGAGTGCATGTGTTATGTGGCTTTTCCTAGCACCCGACAGGCAGGTGAGGGGTCCTTCCTTCTCAGGTTACAAAAACAGACTGCTCTGAGACTTCAGTCTCACCTAGTATTAAACATTATTTTAGTGATGAATTACAGAAGATCATCACATACATCTGGTCATCTGACTTCTGGTTCTCATGCAACTCCCATTGGTAGAAACTGCCAGACTTTAGCACATATGTGTCGATAATGCACACACATAGCATTTTGCACAGATCTGTTGCAGCTTCTGGAAGTCATAAAACAATTTCAAACTTCTACCCTTCGAGAGTAGCAATTAGTTCGCTATTAAAGAAATACAGAAAGCTCCCTAATTCTTGTTTTCTCAGACATTTTGTCTCTGGCTGCAATCTGGACTGTTAGATACAATCTTTCTGGCCTAAATTAACTAATTTAATTTCGTACTATTTTTCAAAGTTAGCTGCAGCTGAGGTTAACATTCTCTTACATTATTCTCTGTTACAGTGTATACATTTAATCAGTTATAATACAGTACATTCTGATATACATGTATATTTCTTTTCTGTCCAGCAGGACATACTGTTGATACATTTTTAACACAAGCAACTTTACAAATATATTTTTCAACACAAGCATCTATACAAATCAGTTTGATATACAAATGACATATAATTCTTTACATAATTCCACCTAGCTCTGCTGGCATATGTTATATATCCACTGCCTACTCTTCCTGGCATAGCGGGCAATACTTCACATTGTCACATAGTCTATTTTCTGAGACGCTCTTTCTAACATTTATGTGGGTGCAGTTGTGCTATGGGATGCTGCATGTCCTGGTGTTTTCATACATTCTGCTCTGACTAGTTCTCCAGAAAACTTAGCATGCAGTTAATGTATGCAATGTACATGACCCTATTGTATCCTGCTAGCATGTAGATTAAATGTTAATCAGCTGTGTTAGTAGCTTATTTAAGAATCACCATAATGCATCATATGAAAGCATGATGTACAGAGCACTAGTGCATAGCATCAGTAATTCATGTCAGAGATATGACTAAGGTGGGATGCACCTAGACAGTGAGTGTTTTCTTATAGGCAGGAGAAGGAGTCACTTTAGGTATATGGGCAATGAGAGTTCTCCCTCCCTAGACAATAAGTAGCTATGCCAGTTAAATGAGGTGTGTGGTATAAAGGGAATCCTTGCTAGTGAGTAATTGTATTAGTGCTAATTGGATGGAAGGGCAGATTCCTAAATGCTAAGCATCAGTGTTACTTATTTACTAGTGGGGCAGAATAATCTAGGAATGAGTGACTCTATTAGTGAGAGAAATGAAGGAAGGGAGACCATGGGCAATGAGCAGAATTATTAGTGAAACAGTTTTAAGGCAGGACATTAAACAAATGTCTGCTACTGTAATTTACATGGAGGGATGTTTGAATTATACACTATTAGGCAATAACAGATTCACTTTGCATTTTGGTTGGCAGGATTTATAAAAGATTATGTGACAGATTGCCTTTATGCAATGCAAATGCGGATAGCTCTATGCACTAAGGTAACTAGGGAATCTAGGCAATACTGTCATAAGTTAAATGTCATGAATCCCACTCATTGTCTTGAGACTTTGGAAAGCTTCAATGTTACAGATCTAGGCATATAAAAATGTAATTTATTCTGTCCATGCTTTAACATACCTCTCATCATCTAATTGTAAGCAGTCTAAACAAAGCCTAAAATAATAGTGGAAAAAAGGCCCAAAAATAGCATCACATTTTAAATATTTCACTTATGAACTTAGAAAGTTGTTAGTATAACAAGATTTCTGTTAGCATGCATTTTTTGAAGAATATGATATCTGAAACTCAAATGTATGTCATTATTTAATGACTTTAATCCTCAGTTATTTGCCAGAAAACCACAGATTTTATGAAGAATAGACCAAAATTATTAATCAAAACTCTGTTCATTCTGTAAAAATCTGGACAGCTGTGAGTTATGCTGTTTAAGTATGATGGATGTCATATTAACATTAATATCTAGATATTTTTTCTCTACAACAACACACGTTGCATTCTTCATCCAAAATGGCATTTCAAACAAAATGCATCAATTGTCATTTGTATTATAAAGCACCATTAAAATCTTGAAGCCCGGGGCATAAATATTGATTGAAAACCAAATATGCATATGTCTTTAATAATTCATCTTCATTTATGGTGCTATTTTTAATGCTTATTCCCATAACAAAGTTTAACACCTTCAGTATCTGAAACTACCCTTCAAAATATTTCTTACTGATAATACTGAATAACAGCGCTTGCCTCATCTGTGTTTGATTTTATACAGGGAACAATCGAGTCCCTTCACATATTTACCATATATCTTGCAAACTGACAATTTATTAACTTAGAAACAAACTATGTGTTTAAGCATAATTTGTATGGACAAGATTTCACTCCATTGTTTCCAGAGTAGGCATGAAGATGTGGATAATATTTAGTTCAGACATTAAAAGAAGAACTCATAAAAATATCCTGCAGTCTGTCTAGTGCATCCATTAAATGTCTAGACATATAATATAAGAAATTCAGAGCTAAAAATTTGGTTCACTTCAGTGCTGTAATAAATCCTCTTAAGTCAGAATAAAATAAATGCAAGTCAAAGAGGAGAAGGTGCACTTGAGGGTCTGCATGAAGAATTGTTGTCCTCTATACTTTGTCATGCTAGACATCTGAAGGTAATATGCTGCACTTATGACAAAAAGAAAATAACTGATGGAAAGAAAAAAAAAGACTGAGGAAGATGGAAAGAGAAAGTCCACTAAACATTTCTACCTATTATATATCAAACTAATCAAGTGCAGATATTAAAAAGTAACTTATATAAACATGGCACTTATGGTGCTAAAAATACTGCAAATCATTGAACTTATCAAAGGAATTCATTAACAGCTAGACCAAATATTTCATTGTTTGGCATTAAAATTCTTTTTATTTCATAAGTATCTTTTTATCATATTGTTGTTTAATTTATTGTGAAAGTTGTTCAAATGTTTGGAGGTTATATAATGGGATCATCTCAATAAAGTAGCCAATGCCCTTTGAAAGCTATTCCATTGACAAATAGTAGATAACACTGCTGGCAGAAAATAGGTGTTTGAAAATATGTTTTAACTGCTACAGCATTGGAGGAAAGGAAGCATTAGTAATAAACAGCTGCCAGTATTTACTGTAACATTATTTATTAGATATATTTTATGTCTCTAAAGTCTTGGAAAATCTATAAATTCTCTGTTACCATTGTTATGATATGATACAGATATGCTGATATTCCCTTTCATTAATACAGTACTTCCTTGATGGAAAATGCTTTTTTGAAAGCTAAAAATATATTTTAAAATGGTAAATAAAATAATACTATAAATTAAGATAATAAATTGCTTTAATGGCAGACAGACATGCACATCATCAACTTGTGAACTTCATTTTCAAAAAGTAAAAAGAAAGAAATGCACTTATTTATTTGTTTTTTTTTTTTTTAATTTTTTTTAAACTGAGGAGGTCTGACTGGGCACAGGTCCAATTTTCAGAGGAGGCCTGGTTACAAATGCTCTAATAAATAATTTTAAAATGAGATTTTTTTTTAAATTTTCCAGCTTTGTGTTTGTTTGGAAAATGGGTTTGTAAAATAAGAAATTACCTTCGGAAATTCAGAGTCCAATGGTGTACTCTAATGTAAAGTGAGAGCTCATTGAAAAGTAAGAACCTGTATTCAAGACAACTATTTGAGCGATGAAGTCTAGTTCAGGCGGCAACACTTTTTTTTTCACTTACCAAGCAATAAATCTGATATAACATAAACATACAAACTGTAAGCGTTGCAAATTATTTTTTTCAGTCCATTTAGTAAGAGTTCTGGTTTTACTATTACCTCAGACTGCTGCTTCCAAAGTAAATATTTCTACATCATTCTTTAAATGTGTTGTGATCATTCAATCACCATTTCAAAAGGAAATTATTTTCCTACCACCAGAAGTGGTACAGCTACATGTTTTAGCAGTAATATACCCAAGCAGGAATTCCACTTCTTTATTGTCCTGTGAGTGTTAACAGTAACATACCCAAGCATGAATTCCACTTCTTTATTGTCCTGTGAGTGTTAACAGTAACATACCCAAGCATGAATTCCACTTCTTTATTGCCCTGTGAGTGTTAACAGTAACATACCCAAGCATGAATTCCACTTCTTTATTGCCCTGTGAGTGTTACCAGTAATATACCCAAGCATGAATTCCACTTCTTTATTGTCCTGTGAGTGTTAACAGTAATATACCCAAGCATGAATTCCACTTCTTTACTGTCCTGTGAGTGTTAACAGTAATATACCCAAGCATGAATTCCACTTCTTTATTGTCCCATGAGTGTTAACAGTAACATACTCAAGCATGAATTCCACTTCTTTATTGTCCTGTGAGTGTTAACAGTAACATACCCAAGCATGAATTTAACTTCTTTATTGTCCTGTGAGTGTTAACAGTAATATACCCAAGCATGAATTCCACATCTTTATTGTCCTGTGAGTGTTAACAGTAACATACCCAAGCATGAATTCCACTTCTTTATTGCCCTGTGAGTGTTAACAGTAACATACTCAAGCATGAATTCCACTTCTTTATTGCCCTGTGAGTGTTAACAGTAATACACCCAAGCATGAATTCCACTTCTTTATTGTCCTGTGAGTGTTAACAGTAATATACCCAAGCATGAATTCCACTTCTTTATTGTCCTGTGAGTGTTAACAGTAATATACTCAAGCATGAATTCCACTTCTTTATTGCCCTGTGAGTGTTAACAGTAATATACCCAAGCATGAATTCCACTTCTTTATTGTCCTGTGAGTGTTAACAGTAATATACCTAAGCATGAATTCCACTTCTTTATTGTCCTGTGAGTGTTAACAGTAATATACCCAAGCATGAATTCCACTTCTTTATTGTCCTGTGAGTGTTAACAGTAACATACCCAAGCATGGATTCCACTTCTTTATTGTCCTGTGAGTGTTAACTGTAATATAACCAAGCATGAATTCTACTTCTTTATTGTCTTGTGAGTGTTAACAGTAATATACTCAAGCATGAATTCCACTTCTTTATTGTCCTGTGAGTGTTAGCAGTAATATTCCCAAGCATGAATTCCACTTCTTTATTGTCCTGTTAGTGTTAACAGTAACATACCCAAGCATGAATTCTACTTCTTTATTGTCCTGTGAGTGTTAACAGTAACATACCCAAACATGAATTCCACTTCTTTATTGTCCTGTGAGTGTTAACAGTAATATACCCAAGCATGAATTCCATTTCTTTATTGTCCTGTGAGTGTTAACAGTAATATACTCAAGCATGAATTCCACTTCTTTATTGCCCTGTGAGTGTTAAAGTTTGTTCATTGCTATGTTATTTAATTGTGCACTATTCTGCATTTTTTATGGCTTTTTGTCATCTACAATCAGCTCTTCATAATTTTGCAACATAATGGCTACTGTGAGTTATAAAAATACTTTAACAACTTTTTCAGGAAACAGTAATGTTTAAAACAAATGACACAATGAAATTAAACAAATAAAACAAATGCGTTAATGGCTAATGTTTATTGAGTGTGCACTGTAGATCTTAGCCAAAGCTTATCAGAACTGTCAGCTTAAAACACAGAAATAATGAATATAAATTAAATATTTCACATTATTTTGCACTGAATGGTCATCATCCCTCTGCTAAATACCATACTACAGTTCAAATCTTGTGTGCCAAATATAATTTATAATCACAGAAGACTAAATGCAAACAATAAAAGTCAACAGTCTTATTCAAATATATCACTACCTTCAACTCAGATCCTGTGTACCAGACACAATCTCATAATCAGGGAATGGTAAAAGCAGACAGCAAAAAATATTTTCATTCCAATATAAATGGAGTTGGGATGCAGACTGTCTGGTCTTTGAGAGTATGCTGTCAAGGGTAGGTGTGACAGTTAAAGTCAGACACATTGTTTGCTGCTAGATAGTTGGTAGGTTGTCAGGGTGAGTTGGAGAGGGGGAGATTGATTGGTTCAGTTAGTTGATTGATAGGTGTGAGTTGATTGGCAGGTGCAAGAGAAAGGAAGTAATGTGGGATGTGCAGGGGATTATATATTGGTTACATAGTCGGCCTTAGGCATAGGCCAACTAGGTGGCCGCCTAGGGCGGCGGTCCGGCAGGGGTGCATTTCCAGTAACCTGGATAATGTAGGTATTCCAGGATCGGGGCACAAGGTGGTGTGGGGGGTGCTGTGGAGCCCTTTTGCCTAGGGCACCGGTTGACCAAAGGTCAGTTCTGATTGGTTATCTAGTAGTTAGTGAATCTCTTTGACAATGAGTTGCAGAACTGGTGTTTTCAGAGCTTCGGACTCTGTGCCCATTGTGACAAGTACCAGTGTGTGACAGGTACTAGGGCGGGAGCAAGGGAGAGTCAATTAAGATTCTTAGCAGAGTAGGTTAGTATGCAGGATGATATCCTGTTATTGTTTTCTTTTCTTTTCTTTTTTTTCTGAGTAAAGCAGGTTAGCATGTGTGGTGTTTCTCCTAAGGCAGTGATCTTAAAGAAAGACCCACAACAGGTTTGCCATTGGTACCATATTTCTTGACATTCAAAGAAGTTCAGTACCTGAAGTAAGGGAACATTTGGTTGTAGTATGATCAGTGCTTCTGGAAACTCAAAGCATTGGAGAAGTATCTTCATTGGGGGTGTAGGCATATGGATTCCTGGTTAGAAACAATGTTGGGCAGGACTATCAGGGTACCAGTAGGGGGAGTGGGGCTAGTAGTGCCAGGACCTTTGGGGATCATTCAAGGCAGTGGGAATGGCTGGAAGCTGAGAAAGATACTAGAAGTAAGGTACCCTTTTGTGGGGGGCCAGGAGATGATCCACCCTACTAGCTTGTTAGGTTGGAGGTATTGATGCAGCTCCTGCGATGATACCTGTATGAAAAGGCATCTTGGGAGCTGTTGTGTTTTTTTTTTTTTCCCATTAAACCAAAACTGAAGAGCTGCAAAAAGATCCATAGCAACCAACTTGAAGTCAGTCAATGGTAAGTAATGCATAGTACAAGCACGGGTAGACAAGAAAGTAGAGGCAGGCCATGTCTTTGAATGTTTCAGGTCTTTCCATTTAAGGACATTACAACTTCACCCCTGAGCCTGCTTCTGAAAAAGGAGACTGGGGGAATTCCACCTCATTCATCATCTTTCCTTTCTGGAAGAAAAAGTCAGTAAATGATGGAAGAGATAAGCTAGGGGTTATGGTTAACTGTGGTTAGCTGGATGAAGCAGGGCAGTTCATCAGCAGCTTTTCTCATCACTGGATGGTGAAGCTGGACTTCAAGTCTGCATTTCACTTACTGCCTATTAAAGGGTAAGATTGGCCGGTGTTGGCCATTTATTTAAAGTGGAAGCTCTATTGTGACAAAGACATGCCAATTGCCTGTGTGGTGAAATTTAGCACATCATGCACTAGCTGTGGCAGATATGTGTGGTAGGTTTGGAGACAGTGCATTATCTCAATGACTTCTTGCTAGCCAGCAATGGAAAGGAGGCAGCTGATGTAGGGGTGCCGCTCTGCAAGGAGTTAGAAATATCCCCAGTGGAAGACAAACAAATAGGAGGGACATGGAAAAAGCCTGACCTTTCTGTGGCTTGAAATCAACATTGAGGAAAGAGTGCTTCAGCTTCTGCAGGTGAAATTTGGCAAGCTGAAGGTAAAACTGGAATTTATTTTAAGCAAAAGTAAAGCAAGGATCAAGGAGGTCTGGAGTTGCTGGGGTTGTTGAACGTTGCATGCTGGGCTATAGGTCTGGGTAGAGATTTTAATAGGTCTTTAGCTAATTTACTTAAAGGTAAAATGAGTAAGCATCATTGGGTCCAGGTACCCAAGTTGTGAAAGAAGACATGGCCATGAGGGTCAATTTTCTTTAGAGGCTTCAGAGGAATTAAAGTTGTATACAATTGCTGCAGGTGGGCTGTGGATTGGGACCCATTCGGGGGGTATATGATTTCCTGAGAAGTGGTCAGAATCTTGGTTTGAAGGGTGTAGAAGGAACATTACATTGTTAGATCTTATGACAGTTTGCGATGTTATTATCATTGGTAGAGGAAGATGTACATAAAGAAAGTAATGTTAACTCTAACAATCTGGCTTTTGAGCAAGTGTTAGCCAGGAGATCTTTAAAGGCTAGCTCACTGCAAACTCTGTTAAGAAGGTTGGCGCTGCATTGCCTCAAAATTAATCTGACCTTTTCTGCTCAGATATAATTCATAACAGTTTTTCTCATTTTCACTTCTGTTTGTTTTGGAAGATGAGTCCATTAGCACAGGTGACTCAATTAGAGGTCCCATGTGAGGCTTACAGAATTAGCTAAGAGTAGCAGGAAGGTTAGCTCAACAGATCTGGGCCGAGTCAACCAGGCAATCATATAGTGCTGCTTTGACTCCCTTTATGAGTTTTACAGAAGAGGGTCCCAAGGCCTGAGTAGAGATGGTCAGTGAGATTGTTGATTAGGTATGTAGCATGCGAGTGGTAGTTAGAAGAGGTGGGTAAAACCATTATGGGGCACTTGGCTGCCCTGAGTCGAGCTGTCAGAATAGTGAGGGCAATATATATATATATATATATATATATATATATATATATATATATATATATATATATATATATATAGGTCTATTTCATGTGACTGAAATTTCATTTGATTGAAATTCATTTGACTGAGACCAAAACACTGACAGTTCAAAAGACTGAAAACTCATTTGACTGAAATTCATAACACTGACACATCAAAGTAAAAGGTATATGCCTTTTCCCCACTGTAGTGTGATCCTGGAGTTAGTATATATAGTTAGGGGAGGTGTGGGGGGCTGCCCCCCACATTGGGGTTAGTGGGGGCGAAGCTCCAGACATAGTTAGGTAAATATTGTTTTCTGCAAATAGTTATTCATTGCAGTTATAAATATTCATGTGTATGGTTTAAAATGTATAAAGTATGTGGGGGGCTACACCCCACCAAACCTCCCATTGTGGGGGGTTATGCCCCCCACACCCCCTAACTATATATACTAACTCCAGGATCACACTACAGTGGGGAAAAGGGCATATACCTTTTACTTTAAAGTGTCATTGTTATGAGTTTCAGTCAAATGAGTTTTCAGTCTTTTGAACTGTCAGTGTTTTGGTCGCAGTCAAATGAATTTCAGTCAAATGAAATTTAGGTCATATGAAGTAGACCCATATATGGGTAGCAAAATATAAATAAATAAATGTTGGTCAGCTGATGCTTAGTTACCTTCTTTGGCACTGAATTTCAGAACTGGCCCTAACTTCTCTGGTGGTTATACATAGGGAGAGAAGGATCCTTCATTTTGGAAGAAGATTCTTCTTTTCCATTCACTCCTTCTCATCAGTTAGACCGAGTGACTGAAGAGCTATGCTGCTCCATTGGTAGGGTTGTTTTGGTATTTAGTGAACTGTGGATTGATTGCTAGCTGGTAATAATGGAGATGTGAGTGTCCATCCATACTGCCTTATGCTGCTATTGGTTGCATTGTATAGGCTGGTTCTTATATTTGACTGAGTTGAGCATTCACTTTCACACTATCTGTATTATGGCTGATTAATGTCACTTTTACAATGTACATACATTTCCATCGCTTTGGCTGTGAACAATAAAATCTGGTTGCATCCTCCACTGGTGTGGCTACTATCTCATGCACAGAGTTCAGGGACAAAGCTAATTTCACTGAAACCTTTTCAGGAAACAAATATATATAAATAGACATTGCATATTCCCTGGTACTAATACAGTTTGTTTGGATTCATATAGCAAATGTGAAGTAGTTGACAGTGGTTCAGTTCCCGGCCACTGCTAGAGTGAATTTATAAGGTCACCATGTAACCTCTTCAACACTGCATATAGGATAACATATTTGTTGTAAAACTTATATATATATATATATATATATATATATATATATATATATATATGGGTCTAATGTGTATAATCGAAAACTCACTTTTTCAAAAATAAACAGTAGACCCACGGTTACACGAAAGTGCACTTCCGCAAACAACTGTTCAACGAACTGATAAAGAACAGTGAAGCATTGTTTTTGCAGGGGGGCAAGACCCCCGTGTCCCCCACACCCCCCTACTTAAATATACCAACTCCAAGATCACACTGCAGTGGGGAAACACATAAATTCCCTTTCCCTGCTGTAGTGTGTTTCGGCACCTGTGTTCCTTAATGGTTTGTTGAACCGTACTTCGCGGAAGTGCACTTTTGTGTAACTGAAGATTCACTGCTCATTTTCGAACAAGTGGATTTTTGGTCTTTTACAGTAGTCCCATATCTATATCTATATATATATATATATATATATATATATATATATATATATATATATATATATATCTGTATAGCTATCTACATAGCTATAGCTATCTATCTATATATAATTAAATAGTAAAAGAGCCATTCCATGGTATGCATTATTGTGGAATAACAGACCTTTAATAGACACTGATGTCATCCACCAGCTGTGCTATTGGGCCTTAAGTGCATCTGGATGGTCTACTATTTCCCACCAGTGATATTATTATGAGGGTAAATAATATCACTGGCTATATGCCAGATGAGCAGTCATTAGTTATCATGGAGGAAGAATCAATTCAAACTATTAACATTATTCACTATACTAGGTCAGTATAGTCCTTAGTAAACATCTTTCAGCTACAAACACTGTGAAAAAATTAAATAGTGTGTAAAATAACTTCCTCTACATAATAATGCATTATATGGCTGTTGACACAGTAAAATAGCAAAGGACTGCCAGGTAAACTGGTGTAGATAGAAGTATCCCTGCTGGGCATGGTGTACATTCTTGAATCCGCACAATGAACCTGGATGATAGGAATTTATGTGATATTTTAGCCACCTTCTCTCTTATTAAGGATAAATGTTTTGGATGCAGTTTTCTTTATTTGATACCTACTGCAAAGAATGAATGGAGTAACATAGCCATATAGTTTGGGGCAAAGTTATTTTAGAGAGATGTAATTGGACATAAGTAATATTAAGTGCATCCGATTATGTTAAAGTTTGCAAGATGAAGCTGTGGTTTAATATGAGTCAATAAGTCTGACAATTATTTCAATACCCAAAAGAATTTGAAGATTTATCTCTAGTTAGAGACATCTTGAAGCATGACTGGATTTTGATAACTTTTTTATGTGTTGGTTCAACACAAGCTGTAAATTCTGATTAGAAAGTTTTTCCTACTCATGATACAAGTATGGCATGATTGAATTACTCACAAGTATGAGTTGGTCTGGAGTAGAGATTTTTAGTAAATGTGGATTTCATGTGAGTATCTTAAACACTGTGAGAGGTTGATAAATACATGACTGTGCATTTTTTCTCAAAATTTTATCATAGAATGAAAACATCAGGTAGATCCTGTAGGAATGCTGCAATTCATAAAATGAGCTAAACACATTTGCAATTAAATAAGTGATTACATCTGTGTAAACTCACATAGTACAGACTAAACACATAGGTAGCACAAAAAAAAACTTCTGACTCAAAATTAAATCTGGAATATTTATTGGAAGGAAGTCCATCCTATTAACTTTTAATTTACCCAAAAATGGATGGACTATCATAGATTATTTACTTTTTACTAAAGGTGGGCAAACATGGAGTTAGAGAAGAAGCGTTATGGGTCAGAATGTTCCAGCAAGACTGTGAAGATGCCAGCAAATCCGCACTTGATGTTACCTACTATGCTGATTGAGCAAGAGATCCTTGACAGCTATCAGACAGATAGGGCCATACTGGGCACAAGCTGTGACCACACAACAGCCAGCCTGCAGGACCGACTATTTCTAAAATCACCCAGAGATGGAGTAGCACTCCACATCCTTGTCACAGGGATATTTTGGTTGCTTACATTTGATTCTCAAGGCATATCCCAGTATTTGTGGTAAGAATAATCAACCCACTTATCCTCTGCACACTGCAATGCATGAAGAAATAGTGCTTCCTCCTTCCATGAAGGAATTATGAAGGACCATCCAAGTCTGCCACAAAATAGCAGGTCTATCAGTTTTGCTTAGAACAAAACAACACATTCACACAGCTATATGTGATCCATTAGGCAAAGCGAGTGGAAAAAGACTTCACACTTTAATTTTTTGAAATGTCAGGGCTCACATTACTTGGTCATATACTTCTGATATAGAACCTATGTAAGCTGCTAGTACTAAATTGCTTATTCGAAGGAATTCTTACTTTCCTAAACTCTTCTTCACTGTAATCTCACACTGGCAAAATGCTTAGCAATCTCCCCATTTATTCTGTACTAACGACATTTTGTAGGGATTACTATAACAAATGTATGGGGGTGTGCACTGGCGGTTTGCAGAAAGGTATTTCTTTTCGTAGGTTTACTATTCAAATAACTTGACACCAAAGTTCCAATCTCACCTACCAAAGTGACTGCCTAGAAGTTTGTTTTCATTTTCAGCAGTTGATAACACAGCATCGTAAGCCCAGGATATATTTATTAATGCTCTGTCCCACTCCCTATTCTGAGTTTGCTTGAGAAACTATGTTTTGATTAATTTTAGGTTCATAGGTGTTTATTGGCTAATGACCACAAGGGCATTTTTAAGCCTAATGATGCATCCCAAATATCTGACAAGTTCTGATACTGTTGATAAGTGTAAACTGCTTCTTGGGAGATGAAACATTTACAAGCAGAGGCCTAGGAGATGAACCATTTACAGGCTGCCTGTGTCCATTAGAAACATAGGTGCCAAACCAGGGATGAATTTCTGGTTCCCCATCCAATTGTCCAAGTTGCACTTGAATTTGATTAGGGAGGAACTCTGCTTCACATGGATGGGGAGCCTGTTTGAGAGAAGACCTACACTCTGGGATATATACCTCTTTCTCCAGCAGGTACTAGTTACATCACAGGCAAGGTTTAAGTCTTTAGAATGGTAATACTGTTGACATTTGTTTTGTGGATATACAGGAGTTTCATCAGGATGGGGTCTGACAATGTCTTGCATGCCAGGCTTAGATCTCCCCACAAACATCCTTTAGGAGACCGAATACAGGGATAGGGTCTTAAGGCGGTCTGCATAAGGCATGGCACTTACATCCCGTGTTATTTTGTGATAAACCTCTCTGGATGTTCCAATTGTTAGATATACCTTTTTAGGTACATACCAAAGGGGACATTGTACTCATTGATAGGTCTTATGAAAGCTGAATACAGTGGAACATTCACTTCCTTGGACCTAGATGGCATAGTTTTGTTTATAGGTTGCACAACATAGAATGAGTTCCTCACTACCCGAGATAAATGATTGTCAAAGGCTAGATTACTGTCTCTGTGTGTCCCCAACTCCCTAACTACTGGGTCAACTCTTAGGGGCGTGTTGTCAATATGATACCTAACAGGGGTGGATGACTTCCCAATGAATATTGTTATGCATTTATTTGTACTTAGTTTTAATCCATGGCTCTGACACCAGTTATTTGTCTGGGTCAACCCTTCCTTTAGGACACTTGTGTCAGCAGGAGATTCAATGCCAACTCCTAAATTGTAATAATCTGCAAATTTAGTCAGCCAGAGGCCATTGACACTGACCTTCACTTCAGAGAAGTAAATGCCAAAAATGAGTGGTCCCAGGACTGATTCCAGAGGGACTCTGCTTATGAATGGCTTCTTTATTGAGGTGGAGACCCTAATTCTAACTTCCTGGGTCATGTGTGTGTGAGCCAGCTGAATAGCCACCTGGTAACATAATGGTTTATACCTAACCTCTTGCGTTTGTTAATAACGCCCAAGCAGGGTATTGTGTCAAATGCCTTGGCCAGGTAAAGATAGACAGTGTGAACCATTTTGCCCTCATCCATTGCTATGCTGACCTTCTCAAAGAGGTCCACCAGGCTGAATAGGCATGGCCTGCCCTTGATGAAACCAAGTTGAGTTGGGTCCAGTGTTAGGTAGTTTTCTATGCCATTACTAATCATTTCCATGATCATTATTTCCATGGCTTTGCATATGGGATTAGTAGGACATATGTATCTTTAGTTTCTAGGGTCTGTAGATGGCCCACCTTTGTGCGGAAGAATGACTGGTGCCATTTTTGAGGCATGAAGCTTGTTTGGAGGCTACAGTTAAATAGCAATTCCAGAATGCCTGATAGGTCATGCTTTATGCTATTTAGAAGGCATCCTGGGATATTATCTGGGCCCATTGATGCAGTGTTCTTGACATTAGAGAGAGCATTAAGTACCTTTTCCTAGTGATAACAGGGTAGATGATATTTGGTGGCATTTCCTGAGGAAAGAATGATGAGGAGAGAGGGGTAAAGTTGGAGATGAATGCATTAGCCAGTAGGTTTGCTATATATTTTGGCTTAGTATAGGTGGCTTCATTAACAATGAGCTCTGCACACAATTGTGAATTTAATTTGAGATTGGAGACATAGCCAGAGAAGGCCTTATGGTTGTCCTTGGCCTAAGAGGCAAAATTTACCTCAAATTTGGCTTTGGTAGATTTTATTTCTCATCTGAGTTGTACATTTAGTTTGATGAGAGTGCTTTTTCCCCTCTAAGTGCTGCACCTCCTAATTTTTGCAATGATTTTCCTCCTTCTATTATACAGCCTATTGTTGTGATTCTATCAGGGTGGCTTGGTTTTTGAGTTTGTTCTGTACTTTTTTCTGGTAGGTACAGCTGCCTCTGTACAGCTATTAACATGCTTGTATAGGGTTTTCCTAAACAGTTCTCCTTAGTTGGGAATGTTCTCCTGGTTTATGGAGGCTTGAAATTTTGCCAGGTTATCACTTAATAGTAGGAAGTTAGCCTTAAAGTAGTTCCTGAATATTCCAGGGTTAGTTGGGGTTCCAAGTTTTATTTTTACTTCAAAGGAGACCATTTGGTGGCCTGACCTTACCAGAGAAGACATTACACTAGGGATGTACAACACTATCCCATATTAGGGAGGATCAGATCACTTAGTTTGCATCCCCAGCTGGTATACAGTAGACTCCTTCTTATCCGGTTTTGCTGGAACTGGACCTTAGGCTGGATAAACGAACAGCTGGTTAATCAGAAAAAGTATACAAAATAATATTTATAGGTTATAAATCAGCTAGCATAACATGATTTGTGTTAGTGTGCATTTTTCCAATGAATATGACGTCTAAAACTCAAATGTCTGTAATTATTTAGCCCAGAGGAAGTGGAAATGTTGTTCTTCTGTGTTGTCTTTTGCTAGGACTACTGGTGAAATTTGATGGCTGGTTAAAGAGGAGGCTGATTAAAGAGAGGCTGGATAAAAGGGAGTCTACTGTATTGACAATCAGGTCAAGGCAGTTTCTGTTTACAAAATCAAGGAATCACTGTACCTGTACATTTCATGTCGCATATCATTCCCAGTTAATAGCGGGGTAATTAAAATTGCCCATGAATATGATATTGGGTTGGATTGTGAGCATTTGCAATAAGTTTAAATACATGGTATGGGTTTCCTGGCTCACAGAGGTGGACCTATAGGTTGCAAGGAAGTGGTATGGGATTTTGCCTATGGTAATTTAAACAATGAGAAGCTCATGTGCATTGCCCTGTTTGACTAGCCTTGAGGAATATTTATTCTGGATGTAAATCGAGACACCTCCACCGTTAGTCCCCGCCTGTGTAGTAGCTGGTCTAAATGTGCGGAAGGCATTATAGCCTTGAACTGCCAGTGTCCTCTCCACAGCTGTAAACCATGTCTTAGTGACCATATAGACATCAGCATTCTTTATTGTGAGGAGATCTTGTAGGGAGTGGAGTTTTTTGTTTACACTCCTAGCATTGAGCAGTAACTCCTTTAGATTTTCTTGGTTTTGATTTGCTATTACAGGTATACCTTCAATGTGGCATTGCCTAAAAAAGGCACTATGGTGGAGTACAAAGTTTTAGCTAATATTTGAAAGTTTAGATATGAGGGATGCAGATCATCCCTGTCAAATCAGCATAGTTTGTTTACCATCTCCTTCCATGCTGACAGATAATGCATCCCTTTGGTATGACATCGGAAGCTAAGCCAATTATTAAAATAATTATCTTCTGTTCGTATTGTGGGATCATCCTTGGAAAAGGTAAAATGCTGCCCAATGCTAGGCTCTTACTAACCTGGGACACATTTTATGTGAGATCCATGAAGTCTCTCCTCATACAGTCTAGGGAAGTATGTCTCAGGTCAATTACACCTGCATGGACTACAACTGAGTCATACTGGTGGCACTTATGGTCTAATGACCTGAGTGCATGTGTAATATGGTGGATCCTGGACCTTGTTAAGCAACTGACTGTGACATTCTTCTTACTCAGCCTGGTGAGAGGGACATCAGTGTGTCTTACAATGAAGTGCCCAAATACCAGAATATTGGATTGTGAAGTGGCTTGCCTTATGGGCTTAGAATTAGAAGCTCCATGAAATGTGGGTATATGTCTTGATGGTGGTGTTGTTTTGAAAGTGTGCATTTAAGGCTGCTGAGGGTATTTGTTATGTGTACTTGATTTAGGAGGTCTTTGGGGTTGAGGAAGGTTACATTTAAGTGCATCAGCATATGTGGGTCTATGGGTCTGCTTCAAACTTTGTGTAATGGGTGCAGTGTGTATTACTGACAACCTGATTGACATTAGGAGTGCTTTATGTGAGAGATTTGCCTCTGGTGACATTGCGTAAATACATCTCTCACATGCCATATCAGTTTGTTTGAGACTTAACTGGTTATCAGTAAACATGAGGCAATTACTGCATTGCTTTAATATGCCCATATCAACCAAGCTGAACTGAGATAGTGGGAAAGTTCACATCCACGTCAACAGACCATTTATTATTGATTAGATGGTTGGAATGAGATTATAAAATAACGTCAGGAGTATCTGGTTTGAAACTCTAGGGGCAGTGCTTGTCACAGCAAAGTAGTTGTCTTATGTGGAACTAGGTATTGGTGAAATTTCAAGGGTGGCTTTTACAGGAAAAATGTCAACTCAAGGTGTCTGCGTCAATACAGGGCACTGTGAAACACTTGAAGGGAAACTAATAACTAGACCATAATAATTTATGGATTAAGTATGTAGGGAGATATTCTGAAGTTAGGTTAGATAGCAGCAAATCAAGCAATATTTGCTGAAAGGAATTAGCTTTGTCAAGAAGGAAGAAAAGTAGGGATTTGCTTGAATGGCTACTGCCTGGCTACTACTAGCGCTGGTCTCATCACAGCTTCATGCTGTTGGTATACAATGCTTCTTTGCTACTTCTCTCACTAGAAGCAAAAGAGTAGCACCAATTCCAAGATGAGAAGCAGGCCACAGGCTCTTTGGTGAGCAACAGTCTTGTCCCAGATGATTCAGGGGTTTGTAGGTAGGCTTGTTGTACTCTTTTCCTGGTAGATGCCTTGTATAGTAACCAGATCAATCATGAAGGTCGAACACAGACACTCACTGTCCAATCAGAAATACTCAGGTATCAATGCATGCTGCTCTTTCTCTCACTAGGAGCCAAATATAAGCACAAATTCCAAGCCGACACCTTTGAAGCTTTTATTAGGCTTACCGGTGATCAGCAGTCTTCATGAAATAATGTCCCTATGCTCTTTCTCTCACCAGTAGCAAAACAGAAGCATTAATACCAAGATGACTACTGAGAGGCAGTATATGGGCTCTCTATTAATTAGTGGTCTTGGGGTAATTTTTGCAGATTTTAAAGGTAAGATGGCAAAATTGGTTAATATTGTAAGAGTTACAGTGTGCACTGAGCAGTTAGATATGAAAGAGGGGGTAACTTAAGCTTTAGCTACCTAAGTGAGGAGCCACTAATTTTAAAAAGAGCAAGATAGATTGGGAAGGGGTGGGCATTTTTTATTCCTCCTCTAAGGAATTTTAGGGATGGCCAATATATTTAAATAGCTGAAAGAGAGTAATTTCACAAAATTATATTTTCGTGCTTACTCACAATCGCCAGTGAAAGAAGAGAGGAAAGGAAATAAGTGGTCTAATTAATATAAGGGGCAGAAAACTAAAAAGGCTGTTGAGTTTAAAAACCCAACAGCACCAGGATGGGAGAGTGGGAGAAATGTAATTTCTGTGTGACTCACAAGAAACACAGCGGTGGTGTCTTTCCTAGTTTAAATGCAATATGCAATTAAAAGCAGAATACAGGTTAAACACAGTGTAAAGTAAATAAATCACAATACACAAAATAGAATGATGTAACAAAGCAATACAAATTGCAAGAAAGCAAAAACAGACTAACCTTTCCCTCGCAGCAAGCTGTGGCATAATCTGAGTGAGCTTTGATGTTGATTAAAATGCAGGCATTTAACCTGCCATACATATCTTCTGGTCAATATTTATCTAAACAAGTTTTAGGAAGCAATTTTATAAAATGGTAAAAGTAATTACATTTCTGTTATGCTGAAAAGCTTTGTCTTGGAATTCAATCATTTAAAATGCCTTTTCCCCTAATACTATTACAGTTAGTAATGGCATAGAAATTTAGCATCAGAACCAAAGGGTAAAAAAGGTCACACAGACAAACCATTTAGCAAACAGTACAAGAAAGACCCAGCTAAGTTGCAGTCTTCACTGCGCAGCACCTTTGACTTCTTATACTGGAGACCTATGGAATATATGCAAATGTCCCCTTATGGACATACCAGTGTTTCAGCTACATGGCTTCTGAATGTCCATTACTTTTACTTTACTTTATTATGTCTTTACTAGTGAATTCAGACCAAGCTGTTGACATGCTATGTTTTGTCATTTTTTCTATGCTTGTCAGAACAGAATAAGGGTTGTTTGGACATACTCTAGAAACACTAAGCTTAAAAACAAGCCCGGTGGTCATAATATTAGGTTGATATCAGGCTTGCTTTTAAATTCTTTGTTTCTAAAGTCTGTCCCAACATTCCCATTATGCTGTACTGACAAACTCAGAAAGAGTGTGAAAAATGGCATGATTGCAGCTGGTGGGGTTTGGCTTTGCTAGCCTGAATGCAGCAGTAAAGACTTTAAAAGGTAAAAGTAAAATGTCATGGGCATTCATAAGCCATGCAGCTGAAACACTGGTAGGTCATTTGCATGTATTGCATTGATCTCCACTAAACATTTGCCTGCCTTTTTTGTAGTGCTTATTAACTCTAGCATCAGGGCTTTCTGACAATTATGTGTACGCTGGTTACTGTTGTGATAGCTAGATTATCTGTATAAATAAGTGGATAAATAAATGGTATGACAATATTCAGACTTAAGCAAGAGAGAAATACTGTTCTTTGAACAGATCCTTATGGAACAAAGAGTGGAGAGATACTGCTAACCAAAAAAAATGACAGTGCAGATTGAATAAAACCTACATGGTTCACTAAAACAAAATGCACATCGTGGGCGTGACATGCACACTGTAGCTTGCCATTCCATATTCAGTAAGCAGCTCTGCATGCCAGATAGAGCCATGCAAACACAGTAGACATTGTGGCATGGCAATTACAGCATAAGCAGCTGAATTGTATGCTAATCAACTAATCCAAGATGGAGGAGTTATTCAACAAGCTATAAAGCTTTTGTGTACACTCAGTGCAGGTTTTAGCCTCCAGTTCCAAAACCTGTTGGAATACAGCCACGGAAACTACTCTACACATAAATAATGTTAGTAGCTGCAGTTGCTCTTCTGCATGTGTATGTATAACAGGCCCAAGTATATGCTGCTGCTGCTCCTAATAGACCTCGGCCAAGGTGTTTGGACCCCATTTAACTTTTCATGGTCTGCATGAGGTGGAAATTGTAGAGAGCTACAGGATGAATAGAGACACACTACAAGAACTCTGCAACCTCTGTTGCCCTCAGCTGAAAGCAATGGGAAACAGAGGGGAACCAACACCTGAGGGAACAAAGGTATGTGTTGTACTTAGAACATTAGCTTCAAGAACCTTCCAGAGACCAACATCAGATATGCTGTGGGTGTTACAGGAATCAGCATCCAAGATCCTCCAACAATTCCTGAATGCTATGTTGCAACATGCCAGTGACTACATACATGTTCCTGTACATCTCAGGACAGAGCTACAAGTATGCTGGATTTCTACCCTGTATCACACTCCCCTGAAGTCCTGGGTGCTATGGACTGCATGAACATTGAAATCAAAGCACAGTCTGAGGAACAGAGAAGGGTGTACATAAACATAAAGGGCTTCCACTCCATTAACTGCCAGTCATGTTTGACATTAAGGAATCTTCATGAATGTGTATGCAGGCAACCCTGGCTGTTACAATGATATCTGGCACAACTCTCAACTCTACCACAGGTTTTCTAAGAGGGATATCCCACAAGGTCATTTACTGGGTGATACAGGAAATGCACTCAAACAGTGGCTGATGGCACCCATCAGAAATGCACACACACCCACCAAAGAATACTGTAATAAACTATACACTCAAATGAGAAATATTACAGAGCATGTGTTTGGGCTACTGAAGTCATGGCTCCAGTGCCTAGATACATCAAGGAGATCCCTGTAGTACAATCCCTGTACTTGTGCTGAAATTTCACCATCTGTGCCTTCCTTCACAATATTATTCTGAGAAAACAGCTTCAACAGGAACACCAAGGAGAAAGGGAAGACATCTCATCGCCACTGGCAAGGTTACCACAGCCACATGCAGGTGAAGAGTCAGAGGGGGAACCACCAGCTGCTGTGGGTGCAGGCAGACATAGGTGTGCACAATATTCCCTCGCCCTGGCCAGGAGGCAAAGGATTAACACACATGCTCACCACCTAAAGAGGTACAATTCCATTCTATGCACATACATACAGTAAAATTGATGCCAGTCAATGCTCACAACCTTTACTTATCCATGTAATGGCTGTGTACTGCTAGCATCATACAGAGTTAGCCGCAAATTAAAACACTTGTAACTGCTGGACCATTGGGGTAAATGCTTAACCTGTAATAGAAAAATAAATGGCTAAGAAAACAAATTAATGACAGATCATTGCATACTGTTACTTGCTAATTTACCTAAGTAGAAGGTGGGTGAGGTTTAAAGAAATGACATCAATATGTGACAGCACTGACCTATGTCAATAGATGTGTACTCTATCAGTTAATAGGCTTCAAGCATCACTGATGTAACAGAATACAAAAACCTATAAGAAAGCAGTACAATTTTTAAAAAGAGCGTCACAAACACATATATACTAAGCACTCAGTCAGCTATTCACCCTGGGCATCAGACAAAAGACTTCTATATCCCTGAATCCAAAAGATAGAATTAAGGAGATGGCACAGTTGTCATTATTTGCACAGGGTGTTATTTGTGTGTGTGTGGGGGGGGGGGGGGGGCAGGAGGCCAAGGCTGACACAAAAGGTAGTGGGTGAGTTTGAGTAAAAAAGACAGGCAGGCAGAAATTTTGATAAATTGTGAAATGGCCATTGAGACAGAATGAGCTGTAAGCCTCATGAATGACCCATGTACCCATTATGTGTGTGTGTCTGTATGGACACTCAAATTGAAACGTGTGTGTGAGTGTCTGCAAGAACACAGCCAAGCTCTGAGCTACCTCTACATTATGGCATGTTGGACAGGTATGAGCCATGCATGGTAAAGGTAACAGTTAATCGTCTTTGCCCCCGACCATGAAAATTGGATCTGCCAGGAGATGCACTAGCATGTCCATTCTCATGGTTAGATGTGCTGCTGTTACCTGAATGTAACTAATATCTGCTGGAAGAGCTCATCTCACAAGTATGCCCAGGACCATAACAGCATGGCCAACCACATCTGGGTGTGGACAACTTAATCACTGAAATGACAGTGGAATTAGTGCCACTACGGGAGTATAAGCAGGCACGGCCACATTGGAAAACATCAGATGCTGCTGCTTACCTATGTCCACATGGATGCTGTCCTCCTCCCAGCAGATGTTCCATTACAGATGTGGCCTGTTCCATCATGCCATTCACCTGATCCATCGAATCAGCTACACAGCGGAAGCAGTCATGCACATCAGCCTGTGCCACATCTATAACCCTAAGCATTTACTCTGAGGCCCTAGTGGAATGTCAGGAAAAGTACTAATTCCAAACGGAGATACTTCCACAAGTTTTATTACTTGTAAGCACGAAATGCAATATAACGAACTGTGAACTTGCGTACAAAAACAAAAACAGAAAAGAAAGTAATAATTGAAGCGCTTTTCATCCGGATAGTATCCGGACTTCTTCAGACATTTGGTTACCTCAAACAGCGAGTTTAAATAAACTCCTGTGTGTAACTCAACCAATTAAGTCACAGTCAGTTCTCGTAGTAAGCGGTTCAAATCGCAGTGACCTTTTCCAACCATTTAAACAACATAAAACTTTAAATTTCACATTTCACTTACATATATCTTAAAATTAAAAATAAAGTAAATAAACTACTAAATTAACATAACCAACTCTAAACCCTGAAACCATTTGTTACACATTTAAAAATAAAAATGCACATGCACTTTTCGTACGATGTCAAATATTAATCAGTATTATAAAAATATTCCCTAAAAATCCAAACTCTTTCATCATGACCAGGACATTTAGGGAATATTTTTGTAATACTGATTAATATTTGACATCGTACGAAAAGTGCATGTGCATTTTTATTTTTAAATGTGTAACAAATGGTTTTCTGTTTTTGTTTTTGTACGCAAGTTCACAGTTCATTATATTGCATTTCGTGCTTACAAGTAATAAAACTTGTGGAAGTATTTCCGTTTGGAATCAGTACTTTTCCTGTGGTTACTTGGTTACCTTGTTCGTCTTGCGTTTATTGGCCCTAGTGGAATGTGCCTGCACCTCCATGATGGCCCTAAACATACATCGAGTGACATGTAAAGACAAACCAGTATCAGATGGAAGATAGACAGAGTACATCATCTAGAGGTTCTATATTATTATATTGCATGCTCAGAAGAGCAAATGATGGATAATCGACCCCATGTAAGCAAAACCTTACAACTTTGACACTTCAGAACAGCGATTAGTGGAAAACAATCACTGTTCCAAAACAAACAAAAAAAAAAAAAACAGTAAAACATTACTTAACATGGGGGGCTTCACTGCCCACACCCCCCCACTTAAATATACCAAGTCTGAAATCACACTACTGTGCTGAAAAGGCAAAGTAGCGAAAGCAGCCAATCAAATTCTTTCCCAGGGAAAGAATTCGCTGAAACGCCACTTTGCTATTTTGCATTTTCACGCTTTACTGTTTGACAAAGACACAGTCGACAACCTGCATCCATGATGGCATAATACGGAACCTCATCTAGGCACCCCTACCTTGCCCACACTTTGGCTACAGCCAGAGTCAAGTGGCATTGAAGCTGTAGTAACCGCATAACCCTAATTAAGTGTGTCACTCTCCACCTGTCTAATATCTGAGGGTTCAGTGGAATAGAAATGCACTGGCCTACTGACTATGTCTGACAGGAATACAGAGGATGGCTGAATGTCATCTTCAGTGTCAGATTCAATCTCTGCATCCTCAGACTGTTCCTGTGTTTGGCAAACATTGCCATCAGAGTCTACCGGTACTCAGACATCATGTGGTAAGATTCCTACAGTTCCACTGTCAGGATCACCTGTGATAATAATAAGCAATAAACACAGGAACTAAATAAATACTACTCTAAATATTTAAAGCAATGTATATGATAATAAACTAACACTTGTCACACTATCACAGGTGGTTCAGCAATAAGCACACTCATTAGACCCAGCTCACAACATACAGACGGATGTATATATCTGACAAATGGTCATCAATAACCAAAGAAAAATTTTGGTTTACCATGTGCAAATGACTCCACATTTGGTAGGGAGGATGGTCTTGCAAGAAATGACTCAAGGGAAAGATGTAAATTAAACATCACAACTGCCATAACACGGGGACAATGAATACACAATTTTGCATATATGTCCATTAAGAATAGTTTTAACTGAAACTTGGCTTACATGTCCACCCTCACTCAGTGTGTAATGAACAAATGTGTCATTAAGTCTATTAATTCATCAACAGGTTCATAAAAAAAATCCACAGGTATTTTACTATACAAGCAAATCTTAAAACTTACCATATGTAAGCTTACCTGGAAGCTCCTCCTGGCAAATACTTGTCCTCCTGGACACATCAGCACCAACATCAATCACAAGTTGGTGTGCAGTTTCTACTGAGCTCTCTGGATCTCTGACAGTGGACAGGAACTCTTCATTTGTTATCAGTGGTGTCTTGGTAGCCCTCCCCTCATAGCCAACTGTTCATGGGGAACTGCAGCTGCTGTCCTCCAGACTGATGAAATCATATCAGGGGCCCTGTGATCGACCTGAATATAAGCCTGGTGCAACCCCCTACTGCATTGACATCAACGACTATCTGTTTCCAAATTTGCATTCCATCAGCCATATCCCCACGTCCTCGCTCAAGCAGAAAGCCACCATGGCACCTGAACACCTGCACTATTACATAATTTTCAGAGACACTGAAAGGGGGTTTACATGGATGTGTACATTTGGGTGCCATAATCCTATGTGACATAAAACAGAGAAGTATATAAGACATAAATATCACATAAGTAAATTCCTGCTTATATACACATATTTTTCAACATTAATCACTGGGGACACACATTTCAGTTATTTCAGTTATTAAAACTGAAGTTTATGTGGTTGTACCACAACACACTCATACACAAACCAGCATTTGGTCCAAACCATAGAATACCCTTTTAGTAATGTATTGTTTGCCTCTGAAATAACTGGATGACTATACATTTTCAAGAAACAACTTGAAACATAGCTTTTGTTGTGGTAAAACAAAAATGGTAGTTGGCTCTCCCAACCCCAAAACAACAAGCAAGTGAAAGTTTGTTACAAACCAAGGAATACCAATAAATTCAATTGTTATATATGCTTTCAAAATAATTCTCACAATGTGTACACATTTACAATAGAAAAGTCAAATTTATATCATTGCTAGACACCTCTCACTGTGCCAACCACTCCTCTGCAGATGTGTCTGGGCCATCTTAGAAGCATAATACCCCGTGTCATTGACATTCTACATTACATTTCCCCTGAAATAGCATTGACGATTGTGAGATAACACTTTTAACAATAACACTCGTGATGAAAGTTAAAAACTTGTCTATATGAGAAATGTAAATGCCTGCCAAAAATGCCTATGCTAACAGTCAACTATAAGTGCATATAGATAAAAAGTCTGCGTTCTACTGTATATATATATATATATATATATATATATCTATATGGTTCTACCTGAGATGTACGACATACCACATAACCGACAAGCACTTAACCGATACGAGAACACTGAAAACTGATATCACCGACAACTGAAATAACCGACTATGAAAACGTCGACAGTGATATGCTAATAGCACCTCTCGCTCCTACCACGTTCCAGGTAACATAAATAGTTGTCTGTAATCAGCATAGCGTTATTTTCCTGTGAGTCTACTGTATGATATATCATTCCCAGTACTCCTGGACCACTATCTTCATTAGTAGCCATTCCGTCCTCGATGCATTGCACCAGGAAGTATTACTGCCAAACGTGCAAGTCAGAGATATCGTCACAATAGTTAGCTAAAAGTAATATAAATCATTCAGCGCAACTTATAAAAACTTACACAGAACAAACCTACTTGATAGTAAGTGTAACGCTTGATAGTGACAGTGGTGAAACACATCATTAGCAAGTAATGAGACGCTCATCAGTTAAATACGTTTGGCAGTAATACTTCCTGGTGCAATGCATCGAAGACGGAATGGCTACTAATGAAGATAGTGGTCCAGGAGTACTGGGAACGATATATCATACAGTAGACTCACAGGAAAATAATGCTATGCTGATTACAGACAACTATTTATGTTACCTGGAACGTGGTAGGAGCGAGAGGCGCTAGTAGCATATCACTGTCGACGTTTTCATAGTCGGTTATTTCAGTTGTCGGTGATATCAGTTTTCAGTGTTCTCGTGTGGGTTAAGTGCTTGTCGGTTATGTGGTATGTCGAACATCTAAGGTAGAACCATATACATATATATATATATATATATATATATATATATATATATATATATATATATAAAATATATATATATGTCTCACTTCTGCAACACACATTCCTGACAGTTTATTGCATCTAGTTTGAGAAGCTGTCTTTTAAAGTATACTTGCACACTGGAACCACAACAAAAAATCTAAATTCCACACTTTGCACACCATTCTCATAGCAGGATATGTTATCTGCATCATATAATGGCGATCTCATCATCTATAAAGGCCAACATGACAAGGCAAAAACATACTCTGGGGATGGCACAGTTATTACATATTGTGTTCTGCAGATGGGAACAAGATAGTTAGGTGTGGGTTAACTTACCTCAACATCAACATTATGTGTGCATCTGTATGTATGTGTAAGTGTGTTTTCATACACTATGTATCAGCACTATTGTAGTTCTACAATTAAAAATTAATTTTCTGATCTTTCATGTCACGCACATATGTGGTTAACCAGTCAATGCTTTAAAGTGTCTATATAACTACCGAGCATATCTGACAATGTGACAAATAAGTCCTCAGTGGCAATGAGCACTCTGGACAGAAATGACTGTAAAAATTACACCTGTTGCCCCCCTCCCCCTTCTGTGTAGCAATTGTGTAAATTCATGGCCTCAGTTCAGGTGAACCTGAGTTCTAATCTGGCACCCTACAAATTTTATTATTGCTGTTACACTCATTTTTTTTAAAAATAGGGAACAATATAAAGATAATTATATATGACAATAACTAGGTAGAGCAGGGGTTATCATATGAATTATATGTGTGACTAAGGGTACACTGACAATTATGTTTCTGTAATTAAAAGTGCCTTTTCTGCCCTGTGATGTACTTCATACTTCAATGCCAGTGATATACACATGAATGTATAAACCAGGACCTTGTCAGATCACACACACACATGGTTAATCCCTCACGCATGTCTGACAAACACTTCTTCTGTGGCAAGGAGGAAAAACCACCTAGGTGGAAAAGTATGGAAAAGTATGTATTCTCTAATTTACATAGGTTTGAATGCCACATTATAGAAATTACTTTTATCAGTGTGCAAAGTCACATAGAAATGTGTCAAGTCATAAGAATAATTTCCCCAGTATGTCTAAAAAGTAAAGTCATCAAACAGGGACAGTAGCCTAGAACCTATAAACTAATGACATCTGTCACATTACAATTCCTATTTCACCACCTTCCTTCTTCTCTGTTTGGCATTGCTGCTCTCTGCTTAACATTGCCCAAATGCGGTTGGCATGATTGTGTGGGTTTGCACTAACCATTAAATCTGATATCACAAATTGACAGAAAAAGACTTTAACTGTTGCTGTGTGACCTATGCAGATATGACAGAAGCTAGGAAGGAAGGAAGGTGCCCAATTTAGGTTTCAAAGAAGGGGTGTAGAGGAGTCCAGAATATTCATTGGATAACTTGTAAAATACAATGGCTGTAGGCTTTTGCAGGTGGACTATACTGGGTCTAAATATAAATCACTGACTTGGAATAGACTTGCCAAGGCTGTCTCCAGTGCAACTGGCATTGCATGCACTGTACAGTAAGGCAGGCACCATTATAGAAACAACTTAACCAGTGGCTGGATGAGTTTAAGACTGTTGACATCCCACAATTGTGTAGTATACAGACAAAGATTCTTTAAATTAGAAAAAAAGCTTAAAATAGCCAAGACTGATATGCCTAATGCTCTTCTCTTTTTCTCTCCTCTTTATTTCACAGCTGCCCAGGAGAATTAAGTGAACAGGGAGGCACATGCTGAATTTTTAGAAAGACTGAGAGAAGTAAGTGGTATCTATTCAGCACAAATTAATTATTATTTTATTAAAAGTATTGCTCTACTGTACATGAGTAGCAAATTAAGCATGCATATTTTAACTGAAAAATCAAGCATGCATGCTTCATTTTGTAGCACAAGGTAATTGTAGACGTGAATTATAATAGTGTACTCAGATGTGGATTCAAATCCCACAAGTAATAAAGCGTTTATATTACATTATTGAATATTTACAAGTTTGAATACCATATGGTCGTCACCATATGATCGAACTCATAAATGTTCTAAAACGTAATAAAAAACAAAAATGAACTACCAAATGGGAAACCAAAGGGAAATCTTCCCATTTTGCACTGTAATGGAGATCTCCGTTGACATGCTCGCACATTGAAAAATTTGAACATATGGTGCTGACCATATGACGTTCGATTTTTTCACTATGCGATAATGTGATACATTATGCCATACCCATAATAAGTATATAGCAAAATAATGAAAAAATACTAAATATTAATTCCAACAAAACTGGCATAAATGCCATGTTAACATAATCTGTTATTTTTTAAAGCATTTGTGCAATGTATACATATTGTAAATATTATTTGGAACACTTCTCAATCCTATTTTCTATTTTTAGAAAGTATAGTTAACATAAAAGTTAAAATATATGTGTATTGTAATAATTTATTGTATGTGCGATATGATTGTCCTAATTACCTTTTTCTTTCTTTTTTTCTTTTCCCCAACCCCTTATCTCTCTTTTTTTTTATTTTATATATGTGATCACAATATTCTGATGTCATGATTTTCTGCCAACTGACAAAATAAACTCCTTCACAGGGAGGTAGGTCAACCAGTGCAACTCAGCCTGCCATCTCTCCAACACTTGCCCGACCGATACCCAGCACATCTGAGTCCTCAACATTAGTTAGCATTGCTCCAGCAGCTGGTGCAGTGGTACACTCTAGGAGTATTAGTGGAGGTGGGAATTTTGTTACCCACAGGAGCTGCCAAGCATGGTGTGTTATACTGTAGCAGGCATGCTTCATCCATATGGAGAAGATGCTCATTGGAATGCTGAGAAAAAAAATTTCAAGCACCTCAATAGGAAGCTGACAGACAGTTGCATGCATCCATGCTGATTATAAAATGTGTGTGTGTGTGTGTGTGTGTGTGTGTGTGTGTGTGTGTGTGTCTGTGTGTGTGTGTGTGTGTGTGTGTGTGTGTGTGTGTGTGTGTGTGTGTGTGTGTGTGTGTGTGTGTGTGTGAATGTAAGTGTACAATGTTCACAACATATTGATAAACAGGTGCATATGTCTCACTTCTGCAACACGCATTCCTGACAGTTTATTTCATCTAGTTTGAGAAGCTGTCTTTTAAAGTATACTTGCACACTGGAACCACAACAGAAAATCTAAATTCCACACTTTGCACACCACTCTCATAGCAGGATATGTTATCTACATCATATAATGGTGATCTCATCATCTATAAAGGCCAACATGACAAGGCAAAAACATACTCTGGGGATGGCACAGTTATTACTTATTGTGTTCTGCAGATGGGAACAAGATAGTTAGGTGTGGGTTAACTTACCTCAACATCGACATTATGTGTGCATCTGTATGTATGTGTAAGTGTGTTTGCATACTCAGAAGAGCATTAGTCTATATCATACTGTCAGCAATCTAGTCCCATTGAGAACAAATATTTTGTCAGTCATGTATACCTACACATCCATTTCATACAGGCCTCCAAGTGCCAACATCTTCTCACAAGCATATAGTAATGGAGTCATCCACTAGAAACTGTCTAGCAACAGTGTTAAAGTCAGACTTCTGCCATGGTGCATGCATTAAGTACTATTTTCTATAGCTTGTGTAACTAGTTAGGTAGAGGTTCTAGTCTCACTGTTGTTTGTGTTTAGTTAGTTCACATTCTAAGGACCATTTTAGAACAGCATGTGAGACACTCCTGCTAACATCATCTTCTCACAAGACACAGGTGATATCATCACTATTAAGTGCTGTCTGACACTAAGAAAGTCAGGCTTGTGCTGTGCTGTTTCTATTAAGTAATGTGTTCTATAGGTAGCTGCATTGGGGTTCCAGGCTCACTGCATTTAAGTGGTGTGTGTTTGTATTCAGCTAGTTCACATTCTAAAGACCACTTTAGAACAGCATGTGAGACAATCCTACTACCATCTTCTTCTCACCAGACAGTGTTGATGTCATCAGCTATAAAGTGTTGATTGACACTAAGAAATCCAGACTTGTGCTGTGGTGCTTGTGTTAAGTATTGTAATCCATTGACAGTTAGGTAGAGGTCTAGTGTCACTGTATTAATTTGGCATGTTTGTTTGAGTTCAGCTAGTTCACATTCTAGACACCTTTTTAAAATAGCAATCGAGACATTTCTACTACCATCTTCTTCTCACAAGACACTGGTAATGTCATCAGCTAAAAAATACTGTCAGACAGTATAAAAGCCAGACTTGTGCTGTGGTACTTGTGTTATGAGCTCTGCTCTGTAGCTAGTTATTCAGGGGTTCTACTCTTACTACAGTCAACTTCTGTTCCTGTTCATTTAGCTTAAATTCTAGAGAACATTTTAAAACAGCATGCAAGACACTCCTACTACTATCTTCTTTTTCACTAGACACTGCTGATGTAATCAGATATAAAGTATTGTCTGACACTATGAAAACCAGACTTGTGCTGTGGGGTTTGCATTAAGTGTTATGAACTGTAGATAGTGAGGTATGGATTCTAATCTCACTGCAGTCAATTCTGGTGTGTTTCTGTGCTGAGTTCACATTGTAGAAATGTTTTTAAATAGCATGTCAGACACTGTTAGTACCATTTTCTTCTCACCAGATACGGTTGATCTCATCAGCTATAGAATATTGTCGGATACTATAAACAAACAGTCTTGTGCTGTGGCATTTGTGTTAAGTACATAGATAATTAGGGGCTCTAGTCTCACTGCAGTCAAACAGTGTTTGTGTTCTTTCAACAAATCATTCTAGTGACAATTTTATAATGACATGTGAGTCAATAGCTATGTCAGACACTCCTCTGAACATCTTCATGTTAACATATGCTGATGATGTCATTCTCTATAAAGTATATTCTGACATGATTTAAGTCATGTTTGTGCTGCAGCAATAACATTCAGTATTGTGTTCTCCAGCTTCTGCACCTAGATAGTCAGGATGTCTAATCTGACAGCATGCAACTTGAGTTTGCATTCATTCAGTTAATATTTTAAGACAATTTTACACCATGTGACTCCACATCCATGTCAGACACTCCTCCCAACTTCTTCTTCTCAGCATACTGTGATGCTCTTATTCTCTATACACTGTGGTAGTGTTAAAGTCAGACATATGTGGTGGTGCTAGTCTTACATAAGTGTAATGTTCAAATCAGACCAGTCTACTGCTGTGTGTGTGTGTGTGTGTGTGTGTGTGTGTGTGTGTGTGTGTGTGTGTGTGTGTGTGTGTGTGTGTGTGTGTGTGTGTGTGCGTGTGTGTGCGTGTGTGTGTGTGTGTGTGTGTGTGGGGGGGGGGGGTTGGTGTTACATTACAGACACTGTATGATCTTTCAAATATCCTTTCATTTCATCACCACTTAGTAGAACATTTACCATAGCCACATGAATCCAACATCACATTTTTCCCACTGGCCACATGGTATCCTTCTTGCAGACTACTGGAGGATGTCCTCATCTCAAAGATGCATACACACATCATGAAGCAGAGCCCTTCCATGAGCATCTGCAAGCCATCTCCAGACAATTCGATATGTGATTGCTAATTCTTTCATTGAGTGGTGAGCATGTCACATATGGGCAGAGGCAGTATGTAATGTAATCAAATAAACACATAGTAGCGAATTTGATTAAATGGTATAATAATGTCTATGATGTTATGTGAGGTTGGCCATAAACCTAGTAATGTCCTATGACCCTATGAACATGTCGCATGTCAATGTTGTGTCATCCATATGTACTATGCTGAGATGTGAATGTATAGTAGCTCTACAACAGGGTATTATAATCTGTGATGTGAGATAATGTATTTATGGCCACTGCTACCATTTGATATGTTCCTTCCATAACATGTGTAGTAATATGAATCCTGAGAACTGCTGACATGGAATGATACTACGTATATTGTTGGCTTAGTAAGGCATGTGTTTTTGTAATGGAGCATATCAACATTCTATGGAGTTCTTATTCAACAATCACAGTTACACTTGCAGTATGGCACATGCATGCATGTGTATGTCATCATTAAATGCCTTGTGACATGCATCATTATAAAGTCATTCTGATTACATGGGCACATAAGTTGTGTCAGCCACATGCTGCAATACTGTGATATATATACAAACATATCACATGTTTTGATTCAATTGTATCATTGTGGAATTCATTGTATGTACAATTGTGTTGATTTTTTCAAGGATTATCGAGGTGGTACACATCAGCATCATGCAGCTACCAGCATTTGTGTCAGTAACTGTTCTGCATGAGCCACATCTAACTCATTCATAATGTTTCCATATAAGGTATCAGGCTGTTCACACACAGCTTTCCAATGAAAAACATATAGGCATATGATGTTCAGTGATGTAATTATGTGACATAGGTAGAGTTGTATTACTGTGTGAACAGTACCACTGTGTGGCATGTGGTGCATACACACAGTTGTATTTTGAGATGTTGTTACAAATCATTTTTTAAATAAGTTAGAAATGTTGAGGGAAATGCACAACTAAGTGGAGAGCCACCGTTCATATTCAACCAGAGAAACTAGATGATCTGTAAGCTGACAGTTTGTCTCAAAATGCACTCCCCTGTCCCTAATGGCCATCAGAAAAAGTATGCATGCAAACATTACTCAGTTTATTTTCTCAAGAGAGTAGTTCAACTGTATGCTCTCTAAGTCAAATATCACATCATCAGTGGGCCCTGACAACATCCTGGGTTGCTTATGTATTAACTTAAATCCTGACATAGGAGACACACTTGAATCCATACTTATACACAGCCTCCAGATAGCCTATTTTCTGTTAGAAGGATGCACAGCAACAGGCATCCATACGAACAAGGGGTGACCATCACCTGAAGCAGGGAATTATCGCCCCACAATCCTGGCTCTTCTCATCTGTGATGCAGACCAAAGGCTCATCATGGACCTTATCAAAAAGGACACCTCCTGACTGTGTACCCAATGCATTTTACAATCACAATTAACAATCAAAACAATTAAAGCATAAAGAAAAACAACCATATAGTCAACAATATATAACTATATACAATCATCCATGACAAAGTTCATTATGTAGTATATACACCATTAATATTTGTCCAATAAAACTTGCAATTTCTGCCAAGTTATTCTTTCATGAGTTATATTATATGTTCTACTTACAATAGTTTTCATTTCAGTTTTACACACACTTTTAGCTAAACTTATAAAGTAATTGAATACAAGATCTTGTTTATTATCCCAATTCATTGTGATTATTTTTCTAGCAATGGCCAAAAGTGACCAAAGGACCGGTATTTGATATCATGGAATTACATTTTGAATAGGAACATTAAATAACAACAAAGAATCAGATATGCGACAATTATCTGACCGCAAAGCCTTTACAAAATATCTGAAATCAATCCAAAATTGTAGGACAACTCTATACTCAATAAACATATGGACCCAATTAGCTTTCCAACATTTCACTACATCTCCAGCATTTTTTTTTCTTTACTCTTAGAAATGAAGGTAATTTTATAGGGAGTAAAGAAACTTCTATGAAGAAATTTCCATGTAAACAGTTTCCAATAAACAGAAGATGTGATATTATTTATGGAACTTAATAACAATTTGTTGTTGTCCTCTGAAAAAGATACTTTGTTGACTTTTGTGGAATAGTCCCAGAATGCCAAGTCAAATGATAAAATTTCATCACATAAGATTATATATATATGGGTTCCCTACATTAGAACAACAGCTCAGAAGATTGACACTCAAATCACCAATGCCAGGAGAACAAAACCTCAAAAACACGAAAGTTCACATGCCCGACAAACCACAATCCCGACACTTAACAAAGTACTTAACAAAACAAAGTTCACTGTTACACACAACACACACACACACACACACACACACAACACAAGCACACCAACAACCTAAAAACCTACACTACGCCTTACACAAAACTATCTATGCACTAACCTTAAACACAAACCCTAACGCTAAGGTCCAACACTACCGCACACCTACCTTACCTGCACCCTAACCCTAAGTCCCTCACTATCGCACACTTACCTTACACGCACCCTAACCCTAACTCCCTCACTATCGCACACTTACCTTACCCGCACCCTAACCATAAGTCCCACACTATCCCATGCTTACCTTACCCACACCCTAACCCTAAGTCTGTCACTATCACACACTTACCTTACTCGCACCCTAACCCTAAGTCCCTCACTATCACACACTTACCTTACCCGTACCCTAACCCTAACTCCCTCACTATAGCACGCTTAAAAGGTCATGCTCACAAGTTACCCCGTCTGTGTTTTCACTGTCGGGATTACGACTTGTCGGTCATCTGCTTCGTCGGTCTTCTGGCGTCGGTGGTTTGCATGTCAATCTTCCGAGTTGTTGGTCTAACATAGGGAACCCATATAGATATACACATACACACACACACATATATGTGTGTATATATATATATATATAAATATATATATATATATATATATATATATATATATATATATATATATCTATCTATATATATATATATATATATATATATATATATATATATACTGCACAATTTATTATTGTCTGTCCAATTATTACGCATTAAAATTTGTAGTAACTTTGGCAGTGTGTCCATTTCTGAGCTAATTGATCATTTTAATTTATTCTCAATCAACTGCAGTAATATTTGCAGGGATAACCAGCTGTCTTGCTTAACAGTGTATCCTAGCTAGAAGAACATTTGCTGATCGAGTCTTATTGTTATCTAAAAATTGATACCAAAATTTTAAATTGTTATTCTTAAAATTTACATTTTGCTTAAACTAAAGGATTCTAAACAATCTGGAGTACATGCTATGGGAAATATTAGAAAATGCATTTTTAATATGATTTGGCAATGCAGCAAGTAAATTGATTTAACAACATGCTTGCTTTTACATAATGGGCAGGATTCACGAAGGCTTGCACGTAGTGTAAGAGACGTGCAACACTCCATGCAAGCCTCGCGATCCAGGAACAGCCCTAAACTCCGTGTAAGAGACCATCTAAAATGTCTCTTACACGGACTGGGCGTGGACATGCTAAATACCTCACTTGCATCCGAAAGGTATGCAAATGAGGTATATTAGCGATCCACGAAGCAGAAACCAGTCCGTGTAGGAGACGTTTTAGCTGCAGAAATGTACTCAGTTGACAACTGAGTACATTTCTGCAAAATCGACAACGGAGCGATGTCAGCTCCAAAAAAAGGTTGCATATGATTCAGGCAGCATGCCAATGGCCAAATATATGGCCATTGGCAAGATAACCTGATGCAAAAATATTAAAATGGGCTGCGCTGTATAAAACCATAAAAAAGGAGGTTATAAACCCACAAATGTGGGTTTCATGCAATACATGGAATGACAATGCAGGGACCAGCAGACTAAAACCAACATGGCCACCGTGTAGTGGTTGCTAAGGGGGGAAGCTGAGTCTAAGACATGTAACTAAGCATTAGTAGGCAATCTCATGTAAATGAGGGTTCAGATACTGAATCTCACAGTCACATACCAAATGAGCACAGTCTGAGTAGTGTAAGAGATACAAAAGGGGGAGGAATAGAGTAGGAGATAGGTGACATCGCAGGGGGGAATGGTAGAAAGAAATGCAGTTCATTGGAGGCCAGTGTAACATGACAGATGACAGGCACAGATCATGGAAAGAGGTGTGCCACTAGATAAGTCATGGAAAGTCAAGAAATGGAAGGTGTACACTGTTACCTACACCAAAGTTTCTTGCTGGCCGTGCATGCGCATGTGTGCATGCCATGAAGCACGAGTACGACAGTGTGCGTGCGTGTAAGGCAGTATGAGCATGTGGGAGCGTGTTGGGAGATGTTTAACACTGTTTACATGGGTGTGCGTGCATGTAAGGCAGGCTGAGTATGTTGGAGGCTGTTGGCAGACGTGCAACAGTGTTTGCGCGGGTGTACGTGCGTCTAAATCTGAATAAGTAGATTCTGAACCATGTAAGCATGTGTGCGCGCGTGTAAGCCACTGTGAGCGTGTTACAGATAGTATGCAAGTTGCTCCCCACTGAGGAAACAGAGAGGAAAAAGGAAGCAACAGAATTAATAGGAAGCTAGCAGGGATAACTGCTAAAGCTAGCAAGTGAAAACAATTAGAAGCAGGCAATTACACAGGCAGAATAGTAGCCCAGCCCAGCACTTAAAACTCTGCAAACAGTAGTGCAGGATGTTTCCATTAAGAGACACTGCAAGACAGGAGTAAGCTAATAGAAGTGAAAACTGAAAAAGCTTCACTCAGAGCAGAAATGTTAGGGGCTGCCATAGCTGTCATAATGAGACATAGGTGACTTGCTCAGGGTGGTGACAATGCAGATGGTGCCAGACAACCCACAGTGAGGAGACGGAGAAGAGTGTACAGGCCCAGGGTCACCTACCATGGGTTACATGAGCTGGGGATAGTAGAGCGCTATAGAGTGGACAGAGAGCTCCTGCAGCAAATTGTTCAGCTGTGCAGGCCACGCCTCACACACAGAACCAACAGAAAGGTATGTGTTGGCCTAAGAATACTAGCAACAGGTACCTTCCAGAGACCAACTGGTGATATGATGGGGATATCACAGGCATCAGCCCCCAGGGTACTACACCAGTTCCTGGATGCCATGTCAGCACATGTCGGTGATCATGTATATTTCCCCAATGCCCGTGAGGTATTGGCCAGCAATATGCGTCTCTTCCAGCAAATAGCGGAATACCCTGAGGTACTGGGTGCAATAGACTGCACGCACATACGCATCAAAGCACCAGCCGGTGAGTGGGGTAGGGCCTACATTAACCACAAGGGCTTCCTCTCCATCAACTGCCAGGTCGTGTGTGATGCCCAGGGCATAATAATGAATGTGTGTGCTGGCTGCCCTGGGAGTTATCACGATTCCCACATCTGGCATTTGACGCAGCTGTACCAGACATTTGCCAATGGGGACATCCCACACGGACACCTAGTGGGGGATGCAGGTTATGCACTGGAGCCATGGCTGATGACACCCATCAGAAACGCACACACACCTGAACAGGAACGCCAAAATGAGGCACACGCACAAACACGTTATGTGATAGAGCGTGTGTTTGGCTGCTCAAGTCACGGTTCCTGTGTCTGGACACATCTGGTGGAGCCTTGCAGTACACACCAACTACATGTACCCAAATTGTCATGGTATGTGCTATGCTACATAATATGATCTTGCGTAAACAGCTGCAGCAGGACCAGCATAGGGCCGGGCCAAACAGCCCCCCACCATTGCCAAGGCCATCACAGGCAGAGCGTGACTCGGAGGAGGAACAACCTGAGCCTGCCCTAGTAGGCAGAAGGAGGCGTGCCCAGTATGCCCTGGCCTTGGCAAAGAGGCAATGCATAGCACATACAATGGCTCAGTAGGAACCCTGGGAATGATACCCCTCTTTGACTCACTCATATAGTAACAGGGATGCCTAACATGACACAACCTGCTCTCAAACATGTACAGGGAGTGTAGTCTGTGCATCCGACAGAGGCAGCCCTGCAGCACCACCTGAGGCATGATTGCCATGTGTTAAGCAATGTAACACCATCTAGTATATGCAAACATGAAGACCCTGCCTAACATCTCACCCTCACCAAGCATAATGCCACACTATGAAGACAAGAAGATCAAGTACAATAATTGGCTGAAGTAATGCAGTCAGTCAAAGGGGAGCCAATGTGTTACAGGCTGGGAAGATATGTGGAGTTTGACATGATGCACCACCTGCTAGGGTGGCATGCACCTATCATGCCATGCCCCATGGATACTGGCAAAGGCTGTCAGTACCCACAGCATGCCCTGAATAGGTAAGTCTCAAAACACAAACCCAACCTCATAGGTTCTACAAGGGATTGGAACCTAGATGTAATACTACCCCATGACAGATGTATAAACAGCAAGATGTGTGCAGTGTAAACGCACACAGTAAGGAGAATGTAGATACCAGTCCTGTAATAGAGAACTGGGCAAGGCTCACATCAGCACCCTAACACTACCAGGTCACACCTCATACTGTGCTGTACAGCCGCAAAACATGGAACCAGCTACAAAAGGAGGGTGACTAGCAAGAAATGGCAAGGATAACCACACCCCCATGTTGGTACCACAACAAGAAGCAGCATGGAATATCCATGGTCAAATACCAATGGCTAAAACTGCCTCGCAGTATATACCCTTCTGCAGACCACTGTCCTAATACCAGGAACAGCACCTGGCCTATGTCGGAATACATGACTATATCAAGCCCCCCAAACTACATTATATTGCTCGACTGAAAATACCCAGACATACACCGGTAGCATTGTACTAGCACCAACACAGTAGGAGAAAATTACCCAGATTCCATAAACCAAAATGCCCAGGAACAATGTACTACTCCCACAAGAGGGGTAAGCATACTGGATGTGATAATCAGCAACATGTGTACAGGATGGCAAGATGAGAAGTGTACCCCTCACTGGTAAGACCAGACCATAGAGTAATCACACTGGATATACACACCCTGACCCCAGTCCCTGGCCAGAATACCACAGTGAAAAGCATGTGTAAAGTATAGGTTGCAGCCCTCAAAACCGATGTTGAATCCACAAAAGGCCCTGTGCAAGTGCAGAATATGGGACACACCACAGAACATGTTATACAGGCATTCCATGAACACAGCCAGGAATGCTTGGAGTATGCAATCACAAATAACAACAACACACAATGCCATACACGCAGGCATTTGGCATGCTGGCCTCCAGCCATTACCAAACCATGCAAGAGAATGAGGAAGATACCACATGATAGAGCAAACATAAAAAGGGAAGTAATCACTGACCAGTAGTATGGCAACAACATATGTCCACACATACAATCCACTAAGTCCAGCCACAACAAGTATAATCTATGAATCCAGAGACAATGTGACGCCAGTACCAAGTACACAGACAACCACAACATCCCCCAATAAATACAAACATATGTGATTAGATGTATCCATGTATCCAAACCAGAGGTTGAGCTCCAACAACTCAGTACTGTCAACACTAGTCAGGAGGAGAAGGTAACCACATACACCACAAACACAGTCCCACATAGACCTACCACAACTGTAAACCAAACACCTAAACACAGACAAATATTCCCGGAGGCCTTAATTACAAACACACCACACCAACAGACGCCTCCAAAGTAGATCACAAGCAACCACAACCTTCAAACATAGCACATGAAACGAATAGTACGCAAAGCTGGTGTGCCAAACAGTCACAGGCCCGAAGGAGAAACAACATGCCTGATACAGTCGTAATAGGTGTCTGTATAGGCAGACACACAGCTGTCCCACTCACCAAACTGAACAAGGGAAAGGGTAGAGTAAGCTGCTTGTAGGTAGCCACAAAATGCCACTTAACACAAGTATGCAGGTCACCTCAAAGCAAGCAGAAATATGATGCACTCAATGTCCATGCTGGTGTGAATTACCTGAGATGTACCTCCCTGGTCAACATCAAATGAGACATGGATGGTCCCTCCGAGTATGTACCCCAGGGCGGGATGACACTGGCTGTGTGCAGCATCCAACCCTCACCAAGAATGATGCCACAGTACAAACACAGAATGCTCATGTTTAACAGCTGGCACAGTTACAGCTGTCAGTCCAAGAGGGTCTAATGTGTGTTTGCTTGAGATGTCAAGCATGACAAGCCATGCTGCTGTTACAGGGATGGCTGACATCTGTTACCCGTGTGCGTCTGGAATCTGGATAAGGCCTTTGCCGCCTCCATAGAGCCGTATGTAGGCAAGGCCAAAAAGACTACCCACCACCCTAGAAAACATAAGTGGTATGAAACATAAAAGTAATGCTGACCAATGCCAGATGTGTAAACAGCAATATGCATGCCCCTGAGGCACTTCCCATTATGGAGAACAGTGATGCCTGTCCAGTGACAGAAGCCTGCTGCAGGCCTAGTGATAGCACACCAGCACTACTAGGTTATACCACATACCATGTGTTATGGCCCCAACACCTGCACCAAGACATCAAAGGAGGGGGAGTATCCATATGCAGCACAGACACCCATATAGCCAGGTAACTGACAATGCACAAAGCAGCGGACACCACCCATGTGCACATAACTGTAGTCAAAACTGCTGTACAGTCTGTAGCATGCGACAGACCACACTCTCACACACAACAACCCCACCCAGACATCCGAAGACACTGGACAGTATGGATGCCCCACCAAATACCAGACAAGGTACACAAAGTACCACATAGGTGTCAAACCATTATGTATGCAAGGAGTCATCAGGGACCTAGGGACACAGGTCAACATTAATCTGTCATGTGACAGCCACAATGCCAATGTGGCTATGAAGACTGTTGATACTGGACACCGTATCATGAAAGAATTCACATCAACATTAACAGAGGTCACTGTGCCACTGTACTGTTCCCTTATCAGACCCATAATCTAGTACAATGACTCATATGGGATGTACCATATGTGACACCTGCAGCGGTTCAGAAGGCTTCATAGTTATCCCACCAACAGGATAAAGGGTGTGAAATATATGTCATATGCTGCCTGGCTGTAGACACCCCAGCTGACTGCAGTCACACACTGCCTACACAGAGGCATTGTATGTCTGTTGTACCAGGCCATGTCCAGCACAGGAGTAATGGACATGCTACACCACAGGAAATCAAAGCCATTGGAGCTGTGAGAGTCACAGATGTCAACCTCAACACATAATGAAATAAGATGTGCTGGAGGGACAGATACATAACCCATAGGCTCCCCACACCCAGAAACAGGATCCCAACCCATGGTAGTCAGAGCCCCTCACTGACACCCCTCAACAGGAATATTGCCAAGTGGATGGATGACCGTACATGTATACTGGGGGTCCCCACTGTGTCACGACCAGACAGAGGCACAGTGAAGAACCTCATAAATGGCCATAATTGAACATAGCAAGGGGTGGCGAAAGACACACACACTCTAGCTAGGCTTACTAATGGCCTAGGGTGTCTAGCCTACTATGAACCCATGAACCTATGAAGATACAACACGTACAGGACACTAAGGATAATCACAAGGCTTACCCAACTGATGGTAGGAACCATGTTGGGCATCCACAGATATGCTCCGAATCACACAGATATTACAAACAACATACCAAACACACACACATATTGCTAACATACAACCTGTCAGGTGCAGTGCAAACACCCCCCCCCCGAGTGCAAAATACCTATCCCAGCACCCTGACATTGCAGATGCTGAGGTAACAGCCATCATCTGCAAAGCAGAACACACAGCAGCAAAGGTATGTGATGGTGTCCTGTGCTGAGGCCAACATGGACCCCAAAAGTAATGGAATGCAAAATCACACTACTGGCCAATGTCAGCCTTACCACAGGATATGTACCCAAAGAGCAGTGTACAACAACAGTGGTCCATCACAACAAAGGTGTTGCCTGAATGAATACTCCAAACTACCACCCCAGGATCCTGACAAGCTTGTTCTGCACAGCTATGGAAAGGATCAGTATGTACCGCAGACAGAAGGCTAATGTGGACCTACTGATACTGGACCCTACACACTGTGGCTGTTGTAACTGCAGAACCAGCCCCTAAACATGTCTGACCCATTTGAAGCAGTCATTAATGTCATTGATGAGGGCTATGTGGTCCACACAGCGTAGCTGGACCATGCACATGCTTCTAGACAATACCGTACTTGTTCAGTATGGATATGTTCACCAGCTTAAATATACACCCCTATGTCAGTAGAGGGGATGCAAAGCAGACCAAGGACAGAACTGACATGGTCAGACATGTCGCATCCATGTCAGACTACAAAGCGGATATGAATGGCATCCCACAAGGCCTGGTCTTGTCCCCCCCACCCCCGTTCTGTATACATGTCCCATAGGTATAGGCCAACATGGAAGGACTGTGACTGAGCATGTATGCAGAGGAGTACAAACAGCTCACCATATCCGACCCCCAGCTGACACAAGCAACCCACAAAAGGGCCACCTACAAACAGACAACTGTAGCCATAGCCATGTCAGCAAGCTAATCGCAGAACTGTGTATAGACAACCACCGTGGATATACAGTAAGTGCCCACAAATTATCACACAGGTGTTAACCCATGAGGCACCTAACATGTAATGTGAGACCTGGGTACAAAAGGTGATAAATATCCTGCACTGGGCAAACATGTGTCTGTAGTGTTCACAGAAACATGTACCATATACCCACCCAAACATGAAGGCTGGCAGATGTAGATAAGGGGAACTCATTCTGGCTCTGCAGCCATCCTCCATCAGCATCACAACTGACTACAATAGCCCCTGTGGGATATACCACAGCAGACACCTCCAACAACCGTAAAGTCCACAACAGTACCCCACCAGGGGTAGCAAAGAGCCTGAACAGATGCCATGTGTTGCGTGAGTAAACAAACTGCAGCACCACACACCGCCATCCTTCCCAGCTACAGGAAAGCTGTGCCTGATGTATGAAGCCATGTCCAACCTGGAATGAATGAACATGTTGCACCTTGTACAATCTGAATGGCAGTGAGCTATGCACATGAGAGACCTGAACCCCAGCACTGACATACATAGGACAAGCTGTACAGAATGATCCATAACACAGAAGGCACCCCCACACTTCAGTAAACTCCTGGTACAGGTCAGCCAGAGTACCACATATCGACACCCCTCAAGAGGCATCCTGATGAGTATATGGGAGATGGTAGGCTACCCTGGGTATCACTGTTATGTCAGAGGTAGCCAGAGGCACAGTATATCAACCATGACATATGTAATGGCAAACTCCAGTTACAATGTGTGTTGAAGGACAAACACACCCTGTGACTACCATCAGAAATGGCCTACAGAACATCGCTAGTGTTTGCCAATGTCCACCCATGTTGTGGAATACACTAGCAATGTTGGACGAGCCTGGTGTAGGTAGTCCATATCTGAACATATTGCAACATGGTCATATGTGCACAATTGGCCCCTACACAGTCTGTTGTGCTCACTATGAAGATGTCAAGCAGTGATAGGACTAAAGCCCAGGATACTGTCCACTACAGTGAAAGTACCGAACCAGTACACTATACGGTACTACAGTGTTAGGTCATTAAGAAAGTATGTTGAGAACTGACTGCAAAGTATCCCATGCAATTCCTGCAGGCACAGTATAATCCCTGTTGTGGCAGACATGAAGCAGTTGGCCAGTTAGTACACAACATGACACCCAGCACACAATCATAAACATGCGATAATGTCGAAGGTCACACACACCCAAATATGTGTTGGACTTCAGAGTGCAACATATGGAAAGCTCACACTGGGCATGCTCGCACACTTTGATAAATGAGGCATATGTCAGACAACATGCCATGGAAAGGCTGAACTGGGCATGCTCACACACTTAGGCCATATCTCCATGTAGCAGTTGGCCACACATATCTGGTATTTATGCGTGTCAGTCCAGGAACCAACCACAACACAGCAATCAGCCCAGTGCACACAGTAAATGACCACAGAGACATAAGTGATATAGTGGATCGCCGTCTTATGCAAACATCTGCCACAGATACACAAGTTGGTCATAGGAACAGGGAATGCTATGGCAATAAAGACCTGCAAACAGTGGAACAGCACAACAAATATTGTGCATCCGACAATTGAACATATGGGTGTAGAGGTCAATACTAGGCTTCTTGCCCCAGGGAATGACAGCTCAGCCAGAGTGTGCTTGGCATCTGCATCCCCAGGATAGTAGGCTACCGTGCCACTGTACAGTAGGTCACAGAAGGCAACATGTGAGGCTAGTGAGCTGTGCAGGGGCACCGTGGAGGTCTCAGGGATTGAATGTGCTAAGCCACAGCCATGTTGTCGGTGTGTGCTGTGAGAGGGTTGCTGAGGATCTCTGACAGTAGGTGTCCATCAATAACAGACTGAGGGGAGCCCTATCTGCATTCTCTGGATGATTCCACTGTCAACACTGTGTCGTAATGAGTATGTGTGAATGAAGTGCCGTGCTGCAACTGTCCACAGATGTCCTCCCTCTGTGGGCTACAGCTCTGCAATGTATTAGGTCATTCTGTCTGTTGAACGGCACATATATGGCCGGTGTACAGCTGACAGATATCTTCTTGTGGAGCAGTCATGGGTATATGTGGTATAGCATGACCAATGCAAACTGTACACATGCTCATAGGATGCAAGTGTCAAGGATTATGCTGAGTGGCCAGTATAGTCCTCCAGCATGGGTCCTCTGAAGTCATCCACCCCAGTCTACACAAGTGTAGAGTCTGCTTGTGCTAAACACAGTTTGTGTGCAGTGACAACCTTGCCTGGGGGTGGAGATGAGATATGGATGTCCAGGGAAAGGTGGTCATGGTCAGATATCAACAATGGTGGTCTACCTCTGGGGTGGAACAGTGAGTACCCACGTTGCAGATGGACAGGTGCAATATGTATTCACCCATGTGGCTGTGGTGTGTGGTTCTGCCATAGCACATGGACCGACAAATTGTAGTGGCTGTAGGGTAAAGTGGTAGAGGCCTGAGTAGTTCTCACACACAATATGCCTGTACCTGATGTTAACAACTGGAATGGTGTATGTGAATACCTGCATATCCTGGCACTGTTCCCAGGGAAGCTAAGTGTGTGTCCTGGATGTGGGTGTGGTGTTCTGGACTGGTTATGTTGTATGTTACAGGTCCTGTGGTCCCAAAGCATGGTATAGAACATAACCTGCCAGTGCGATGTGCATATCTGACCCTGACGTAGGTGGCTGCAAATGCATATATATGCTATCCCCCACCTGACAGGTAGTACTACATCTACATACCTCTGTGGAAATAAAGATGTCAGCACCCTAGAAATACTACAGGTGCAGAACAGATGCCCAGTAATTTGGATAGTGCGCTCTGCTAATGCGTCTCCCTCAAGTGTCATAATATAGTTAGGTAGGGGTTTGAATCCTGCAAATGCTCAGTGTGTGTGTGAAAGGCTGTGAGAGGAAAATGTCCCTTTTGGCAACTGGGAAAACACACTACAGGATGCACATTCCCCTTTCTAAACACAGATGATGTCAGCACCTTATAAGTACAGCAGGAGAAGGGAAACTTCCCAGTAATGTGAATAGTGCGCTCCGCTAATGCATCCGTCTCGAGTGTCATAACGTAGTTAGGTAGTGGTTTGAATCCTGCAAATGGCAAGTGTGTGTGTTTGGATGAGGGGGGTTAGTGTGTGTGATGGAAATCCCCCCTTTTGGCAACTGGGAGAACACACTACAGGATGCACACTCCCCTTTCTAAATACAGATGATGTCAGCACCCTATAAGTACAGCAGAAGAAGAAAAGCCTCCCAGTAATGCGAATAGCGCGCTCTGCTAATGTGTCCGTCTCGAGTGTCATGACATAGCTAGGTAGTGGTTTGAATCCTGCAAGTGTGTGTGTTTGGATGAGGGGGGTTACTGTGTGTGTGCAAATATGTGTGAGAGAAATGTCCCTTTTGGCAACTGGGAGAACACACTACAGTATGCACACTTCCCTTTCTAAACACAGATGATGTCAGCACCCTATAAGTACAGCAGGAGAAGGAAAGCCTTCCAGTAATGCGAATAGTGTCCTCCGCTAATGCGTCCATCTCGAGTGTCATAGCCTAATTAGGTAGTGGTTTGAATCCTGCAAATGGCAAGTGTGTGTGTTTGGATGAGGGGGTTTGCTGTGTGTGTGCAAATTTGTGTGAGGGGAAATACCCCTTTTGGCAACTGGGAGAACACACTACAGGATGCACACTCCCCTTTCTAAACACAGATGATGTCAGCACCCTATAAGTACAGCAGGAGAAAGGAAGCCTCCCAGTAATGTGAATAACGCACTCTGCTAATGCATTTCCTGAGTACCGTAATATAGTTAGGTAGGAGTTTGAAACCTGTAAATGGCATGTGTGTGTGTTTGGATGTGGGGAGTTCGTGTGTGTGCATTTCCGTATGAAAAACATGTTAGTTTTGGCAATCAGGAGATCACACTACCTGATGCACATTACCCTTTCAAAATACTGATGTTGTCAGCACCCTATAAGTATAGCCAGAGAAGAGGAACTATCTAGTAAACCGAATAGTGCACTTTGCTAATGCGTCTCTCTCACGTGTCATGACTCAGTTAGGTAGGGGAATGAATCCTGCAAATGGCAAGTGTGCATGTGTGTGGGGGTAGTAGGGTGTGTGTAAATGCAAGTGTGAGCGCACAGATCCATTTGGCAAATACTACAATACACCAGATGCTGTATACTCCCCCAGTAAACACAGGGGATTTCACCACACTATCAGCACAGCCAAACAGGGCTAGTTGGCTAGTAATGCCAATAGTGTGCTCTGCTACTGTGTCTATTACCATTGTCAGAGTACAGATAGGTATGTTTTGGTAACCCACAACTGTCACGTGTGGTTGTGTCACACAGTATGACCTTGTGTGGGTGTTTGTACATAACAATGCATGCCATTGCCTAAACCAGCAATGGCATTGCACTCATGATGTATGTGTGTGACACATACACATAAATACCTGTGACCTGCAGTAGTTACCATGTCTGACACATGCTTCATGTGGATAAATGGTATTTGCAATGTATATCAATATGACTGTGTCTTACTGTGCAGGGTCCGCACGTGGTATGCCCCTATACAGTGTGGGTGCCTATGGTGAAAGACCTACAGCAGGGGATACACATCTGGTCTGGGCCATATAGTGTACATGTAGTCGATGTACAGGTGCTGCATGTTCCCACCTGTTGTGGTAGTGGTAACATGTCATTCCACTGCAATTCGGTGACCACATGCTGTGAACTCTTCAACTAGTGTGTTGTAGCTACAGTAATGCTCACACACAATGTTTGGCTGGATGCAGTACGGCCTTATAAACACAGTTCTTGAGACTGTCATATTGCCAGTGTTGTTATAGAGGATAGGTGGTCTTCCTGTGTATGTGAGGGTTGTGTGTGCCAGGCTATGAACCAGATGGCAGTCTGACACACTGTCAGCTGCACATGAGTAGGCCCTGATGGTTTGTGCTGTGCCAACAACCTGGAGGTGTGTGTATCTGTGTTACCTTGGGATACCACCCCCTATCCATGTGTGTTACATGTGTAGGGGACGACAGGCATGGTATGGGGCATAACCTGTCAGTGATGGGTAACACCTGTGAGCCATGAATCATGAATCTGGTACTGCACAGACATTGCAGTTCACTGTGCTGAGGGCAGTGTCTGGTGCATGCATCTTCTGGTGTACACTGCTGTTGTTGTGTAGAAGCACTGTTAGTGTCCTAACCTGTGTGATACCCATGGAGGTTGCTATGTAAACCATGTCCTGCAGCATAAGGCAGTATGTGTGTACCAAGGAGCTTTGCCATTATACATCGGGCCATGGGTGTCACCTGCAAGATGACCCGTGCACATCATTGTGGCCTCCCTAGCATGTAAGCACACGTTGATAGCCAGTGGATACCCTATGAATGACAGTGGAGACTGAGCATAATGTAGACATACAACACCCTTCCCACATATAGTGGTAGAATACCTGGTGAGGGTATGTTGGCAACCACCATCAGGCTCATACTGGCCTGTGCCACATGCTGAGAGATCCATTCTATGTTCCCTATCATGTAGTCCAGGGAGGTATGTCTCAGGCAGCCACACTGGCATGGTCAATGAGTGAGTCATATCTGTCCATGCCTCTGACTGACCTGTATGCATGTGTGCTGTGGTGGACCATAGTGCCCCTGAGTCATATCACTGTGACCTTCACCAGATACAGCCTGTTGAGCGGGACCCCAGTGCAGCACACAAGACAGATACCTGACACGTCTGTAGCAGGTGTGTTGTGTAGCCCTACAGGCTGTGAGTGTGTGGCACAGGGGATGTGCATGCCATGTGTGGCATGTGCTCTGTTCTGACGGAACATATGCCTGTGTGCCAGCTGCGGAGGTGTGTGATGCCCAGGCAGGCTGCTATTCTGAGTCCCCACGTATGCCCCAGTGTGTTCAGCATGCTGTCAGTGTGTGTCAATGTCTGACTGGTATTGTCATCACTGTAATATATTGTATTGATTTATTTATTTATCCTACATTTGTTGACTGGGATAGCCCGACTGGATGCATGTCCATTTCCAGGGGAGGCCCGTGGAGACAAGCTACGAGGGTAGCAGATACATCATTACATAATACTAGCATTACATATTACAAACAGATTATTTTCAGAGATTACATAAGTAAGCAAGTCAAACATGTTCCACAGGTTAATGTTAGACCTGAGCACAAGTCAGGATTAAATTAAAATTACACAGTAAAGTGGTTCACAGATTTTACACATTCGAGTTAGCCAGGCTTGATACATTGACATAGCCAGTTAAGTGACAAATGTTGTTTGAGTCTACTGTTAAATTGACCTAAGGTGGACAGTAGGGTAATATCAGCTGGAAGTGAGTTCCAGAATCTACTTACAGGGTTTGCAAAGAGAGAATCACCGGCTGTGTTATTAAACTTGCTAGTCTGAAGTAGTACTTTGTTAGAGGATCGAAGCGGTCTAGGATTGTTATAGGAGGTGATAATATTTGAAGTGCAGGAGTATTGTTTGGATTATAGAGGATTTTATAGGCCATAATCAGTTGGTTATACTGTATTAGGCTGGGTATTGCAAGCCAACCAAGCTGATTTAGATTGATGCAATGATGTGTCCTAAAAGGCAGCCCAGTGGCAAACCTGGCAATGTGGTTGTAGCAAATTGAGTGTTTGTTAAGGACAGTCTGGTTCATATTCGAGAGTAGAGGTGATGCATACAGAAGGGTTGGAACAAGGTGTGAGCGAGCTATGGCACCTTTAGCTGGAGGGGCTAGTAAGGCTTTAATTCTGTAAAGTGACCCTAGTTTTCTATTGATGGCTTTGATAATCTGGTTAAGATGTATGTCACATTTGAGATTATTGTCTATGATGACACCTAATAGTTTCGGAGATGGGTCAGGGGAGATTATTGTGCCATCAGTTGATGTTATGGTAACGGTGAAAGTGGTAGACCTACGTGTTGGTGAAATAACAGCAGTTTAGTTTGATTGGGATTTAGGATCAGACGATGTTCAGAAAGCCAGTTTGCTATTGTATTAAAGGTGGTCTGGGTAGCTGACCATAACTCTACTGGAGATGTGGCTGAGCAGATCAGAGTAGCGTCATCAGCATATTGGATACAGCTGACTTTTGGGATGACAGTATAAAGGTCGTTAATGAAGATGGAGAACAGCAAGGGCCCTAGTATAGAGCCTTGTGGTACTCTGAGGGTGTTAGGTAGAAGGTTAGAGAGTTTGTTCTGCCAGAGGCCAGCCTACTTTCGACCATGCAGGTAGGATTGAAACCATTGGACGGCTCCAGTATCTAGACAGTCTTTGCAGGGTGTGGAGTACAAGTTGGTGATCAACCATATCGTATGCCTTTGAAATATCCAAAAAGTGGGCTGCGGATATATAATTATTGTTGCAAGCATGGCTTATGGTGTTAGTAAAGGCTAGGAGGCCTGACGTAGTGCTGTGATGAGGACGTAAGCCATGCTGAGTGTCTGCCATAATGCGAGTTTGGATTAGGTGGTGCATGACTTGTCTATGACGAAATTTTCCATAATCTTTGCAAGTGGAGAGAGTATAGCTATTGGCCTATAACTGGAGACTTCAGTAGAGCTGCCTCCTTTGTGAAGTGGGATTACATATGACATTTTCCAGATGGTGGGAAAGTTAGATTCTAACATGGTTCCTTTGATTACCTTTGAGACGGGGTAAAGAATAGCATCATCTGGTTTTGATAGGTACTCGGCAGGGAGTTGATCAGCAAAAAGTGTAGTGGGTTTCACTGTTACAATCAAGATACGGAGAAGTGAAGTAGCGACTGGTTGGCAGCTGGACACAAGTAGTTTTCTAGGGGTGCTACTTTCAGGACCAGGGGAGCTAGTAGGTAGATGGCTAGCTAGGGCCTGAAATGTCTCAGTAAAAAACTGGTCAAAACTATCAGGAACATCTTCAATGGTATTATCAATAGTAGCAGCAGGGATTGGGGTTGACGTTTGTCCAGGACATAGTATATATGACATGCCACCTGACAGGGTATGGCATTACTGGGTTCAGAGAGAACAGTCCCCAGATTGGCTGTGTGGTGGCATCCCATACATGTGTTGTATGTTCCTGGCCAAGGGTGATGGCTGACTGCATACATGTGGCAGCTGTGACAATGACACGACTCACATAAACCACAACTGGACCATAGAGGCGATTCACAGGTTACCTTTGCACATGCTACCCTAGTAGTGTGATTTCCATGGTGAGTACCAACACATAGGGCCAATGGGGAACAACATACTAAAGGTGTGTATGTGTGGGTGTACCGCTACTGTTTCATAGCACTGACATATATGACTGCACACGTGGGTAAATGCCAGGTAAGACGTGTGCAATGTGTCACAAGCAACGTACATGCGTACAGGACAGACAGTGACGTTCTGTCATGTGTAAAGTTGACATACGTATCATACGCTATGCAGATGTCACTAGAAGTCTACAGAAGCACTGTAACTCTGCATTGCAGGTGTAAGCAGTGTTCCAGGGGACCCCAAGCGAACATGCATGCAAACAAAGCTACAGTAAACAGGGCTGGAAGTAGTGCATTATACAACAAAGAAGGGGTAACAATAACAGTAAGTAACAATGGAAATATGTAGGCACTATCAACATGTACCCAGGAATACGCAGCACAGATGCCCATGGTAGAACCAATATTATGTCATACTTATTTGTGATTTGGATTACATTGGTACTGCACACATATCTACATGCGCGAACATCCACATGGCATAGTTGTTGTGGGCAACTTGACACCATTACTGTACATGTCCACCATTGCATATCACTACTTGCGTTAGCTTTCCCCCTGTGCTACCCATGTATGTGGCTATCTGTTGACAACCTTACCACTGGCATGCAATTATGTGCAGCTGTTATACTTTGGTATGTACTATGGGTGCAGATAACAATTCAGGACATTCATACAGTTACTGCAACAGGCATGCTGGGATAAACACACAGTCATAGCAGCACATTGTACTGTTACCAACATGATACTACTAATACACTTCTATGTAGTCACCCTGTGCATCAGCAACGTGTTTACCTGTTCCCGCAATGATGTTGGAGATTGCAGGAGGTGGCACAGTGTCATCATATGCACAGGGTGTGGATTAGGTATGCCTGAGTCAGCCACTGATACCACCAATTGACATGGGTGTGTATGTGTGTTGGTGAGGGGCAGCAGTACAGGGTGGGGCAGTGTTGGTGAAGTGTGTGCGTGCATGTGGTTGCCCTAGGTGTTAACATTTCGCATGTGTGTATGCACGCACACAGTTCCACCTCATGGCTGCCATATATTTGTGGACAGCCACAGACTGCACCTGGCAGGCCATACAGATCAGTGTCTGTGTGCACGGACATGGTACCTGTGCCTGGCAGGGGTGCTACGGACCGTATCCAGTACTAAGCCAGACTGGGTACTGTCATCAGAAGCAGGAGTGTGTTGACTGGACACAAGTCCCTGTTGGGACTGTCCAGAGCCATGTGCACGTGGTCTCCTGGGGCGTTCCGATGACAGCACAGACCCAGCATTGCTGGGGCTGCTGCTGGCACTATGGAGGCGTGCGTGAGCCTGTTGTCATCCGCGCCGACTGCCAGCTGCTGCTGCTGCCGGCATACGGCCACTTTGATGCCGCAAACACCCACCATTGCCCTGGCTCATGGACATCTGGTTGTGGAACTGCTGTAATATGTCCCCACAATGTCTGTCTATGACATCGGTGAAGTTATGGATAGCATCTGCAATGTCATGCATACTGTCTGTCATGGCTGTGCGACATGCTCTCAGCTCCCTCAGACCCTGTCTGGTGTACCTTTCCATACGTGACTGTGCCTGCATGACAGTCCGAAACATAGTTGAGGTTGACAGACCTCTTTGGGCACGTCAACCAGAGGCAGTACACCCACGGATGCTCCCACGAGAACCCATGGGCAACTGTCTGTGTGGTACCATCGGAGGACCCTGCACATGGCTGCTGTGTGGGGACGCATGTGCCACAGGTACCACATTACCCTGGTCTATGCCCACTGTATCCTGTCCATCACCTAGGGACAATGGTGACAAAGGATGTACAGGCAGGATGACTCTGCGCAATGATGGGGTTGACAGCTGTGTACTGTCAATTGGCTGACCAATGGCAGACCCTGACACACCTTCCTGTACCATTACACAAATATCATCATTACCAGTAGCCGTGGCACAGGATTCAGGTTCCCTGCTGCAGGTCACCAGAGCCGCCCCAGAACCTGTGGGATGAAGACAGGAAACACAGTTTACAGTCTCCAGACATTATTAGCAGTGATGCACTTATACACACATGCACACATGGACACATGCACACAGGCACACATGCACACAGGCACACATGCACGCATGCACACATGCAGACATGCACACGTGGACACATGCACACGTGGACACATGCACATGTGGACACATGCACACATGCACACGTGGACACATGCACACATGCACACGTGGTCATGTGTACACATGCACAAATGCACACATGCACACATGGACACAGGCACACATGCACACATGCACACGTTGACACAGGCACACATGCACAGATGCACACGTGGACACAGGCACACCTGCACACATGCACACATGCACACATGGGCACAGGCACACCTGCACACATGCACACATGCACACCGCGCATTATACACAAAGAGCACTAATGAGTTACACTACTGGTACTAGCATTATCAGGACTATTATAGGTTATGTTAAACACACTCACCAGCATGGATGGCCTGTCTTGCTGTAACCCTGGAGGGACCTGCAGAAATGATGAGATTAATGTCAGTGGGCACAACTGTGCCATTGATATTGCATATGATACAGTGTACAGAACAGTCAGGTGTACATATGGCATATTACCTGCACACTCCATGTTGTGCTGCTGTGTGGAACCAGCCTCCATCATAATGCAGGTGTACTGCTGTTGGTGTTCCGGGGCTGGAGCCACAACACTTAGGAGTAGCCCCTCCAGTCTGGTGAGGGGGGGATGTGTGGCCACCCCACCTCCTGTGGCTACCTGTTGCCTGTGGATATCTGATGCACGCTGCCGGACACTTCAGATTAAATCACTGCAGTGATGTCGTACCTGCTCATATGTCCTGTTATGCGTGCCAATATCATTTACCCTACGGACAAGGTCTTGCCACAGTGCGGCCCTCTCCTGCTGATTCTGACTGGTGCGGGAAAACAGGATGTCATACTCCTGCACCAGGCTCTGGTGGATCTCATCTTCCGCCACAGAGTAGGCGGGGTTACGCTGTCGCGCCATCTCCCTGGAAGAGAACACAGACAGGATATCAGCAGACCATGTCAGCAATATATGGCACACATACTATACATGATACTCATGTGTAGTGATATACTACTACTCCCATATGTTGCATGTGTGTGTGTCGTGGTGGATACACAGGTACAAGGCCAGATATCAGTGCTCAGTCAACACCTGTGCAACAATACCTGCCACATTCCACACAACATAGTAGCATGCCCCATCGGTCAGCACACACTGACAGGTGCAATGCACAACCTCACTCTGGGGGGTCATCCCAAGGTACTGTATGTGGGACACCATCCACTACTGTGATGTGGACAGACATTGCTCGGCCTGGATATACATATCCCACCACCACCAACAGCACAGTAGACTACTTTGATATGTATGTGATTAGACAGTTATTCACTTGCTGGGACTGAGATGGTATCCATGCAACACACTGGGCCAGTGGAAGCCACAAGCCACACTGCTGACCCCTTTGCAAATGCTTACCACGGACATGCCACGGATTGCATGGAACTTGCACACACATGTCTAACCCAGACCCTATGCACAAAGGTTAGGCATCCTGTCCGGTGGACCCCAGACAGAGGCAGATTGTATAACAATAGCAGGAGGCTACTGCAGGACAGAGCACATTCACATTAAGGGAAGGCATCTGTGGTCAGCACTGGTACTACACTACGGTCCATCATAACAACGGCCACGGCCTACTCTGGGAGGGAAATGGACACAAACACTATGGATGACCACAGGGCCTTTTTCAGTTATGTTACACATATGGACCACATGCCTCAGATATGCTCTGTGTTAATCCACACCTACTTAACATTCACCAAACACACGGATATTGGCAACAATCTTGCAGACATGTTCGGTGCATGTATCCCCCCTCCTTCTCCCCCACCTTTAAAATATTTATCCCAGCTGGATGTAACCTCCCTATCATCTCACATGTCCAGGTGAGGGCCGCCCTCAGCAGAGGAGAACACACAGCATCACTGTGACCTCGTGGTACCCCTGGATGTGTGCTACCGGCACTCCGAGAGGACATACAACCGCATATAACACTGATAGTTTATCTTGGCCGTACTGCAGGATATGTACCTGGACAGTGGCATACAGCAACAGTGGTCCCACACCACTAAGGGGGCACCTTGACTGGCCCTGGGAATTACCACATCATATGCATAACAGGCCTGGTCTGCTAAGCTATGGAATTATGTAGTATGGGATGCATATGCAGTGACATTGGGTACCTCCAGACACTTGTTCCTAGCCAGTGTGCCTTTGGGATGGGCTGATCCTGACTTTTGAACCTGGCTGACCTTTTAAAGCAGTCACTACAGCCATTGCTGGGCCAACACACAGACAAATGCTGCCAGGATCATGGCCTAAGACTGATTGACATGAGATGTATGGTCATCCCGTTTTGGTGGAACTACGTACACACAACATATCACATGGACATACCTATGGATACAGACCTATGACACATTTGGAGGGTTCACAGTATGCACACTATTAACCTGCTACTTTGCATTACCTCTGTTTGTCGCAGCTGGTTGCATTACCACAGCTTCTGCTTGCTGCTGCTACTGTCAGTGCTGACAGCTTCGGGTGACAGAGTCACAGTGTCTGATTTTTTATTTTTTTTTTTGCTCTCTCTCTCTCTCTCTCTCACTTCTTGCTCTTCCTCTGTCTGCTTACAGACAATGGAATGAATGTATTGCATGTGGGGAGTGTTAGCACTGGATGCTTTTGTAGGTATCTGCATAGGTCCATGTGATGGCCTCTGCCCCAATTGTAAGCCAGCATTTGCTAATTGCATACAGCCAGTTGTGTACTGATTGCAGTTCTCACTGTGATTTCAGGTCAGTGCTATAAAAGGGTATGTGAGATAGGCGTTGCCCTTTCAGATTGTGAGGGCGGGGACCATGCTGGTATGCTGTGGACAGTGTTCTGTGAGTGTAAAGGTTAGCATCTCTCTCATGATTCAGGCTGTGTTGTATATTCACAATTCTCCATTCCTCTCTCATGTTCCCTGTAGCAAGTGTGTATGCACATTGACTCCTACAACTATATATAGATATATATTTATATATATATATATATATATATATATATATATGTACATATGCATACATATATCTATGTACTTTGACCTTATTATCTACAAGCTGCCAACTAGCATGGCTGTTTCTGTTCACACACAGCTATTATGGAAATCCAGTAGTTTTGACAGTAATTTTAAATGACATGCTTTGTGTACTACACATCTTATATTCCCTTTACATTCATCCCTACTATTACATGTTATATTTATTTTAGCACAATGCTTTTGTATAAGAATCATGGCTTAGTGGTAGGTCGTACAGACTAGTGTTTCCAAGGTCCAGGGTTCGGGACTGACAGTGTGATTTTATTTTGCTTTTGAACTGAGTACAGGACCTGTCAATCAAAGTGACTAAGGCACTTTTAAGCAGTTGTAACCGGGTTAGCGCTGGTTTGCGCGGAGCTCACGCATGCGCACTGGCGTTTAGCTCCGCACAAGCACACCGCTACAACCGCTTAACGGTGCTTACTCTGGCAAACCGCTATTTTCTTTGAAAGAAAAGAAAATGGGGAGACAGGAAAGTGGTGAAAAAGGGGTCACAAAGAGGGTAAGACAGTAGGGAAACAAGCTTGGGATGTGCAGGAGGGATGTAGGTAAGGCCCATAGCTGCCCATTTCTTCATCAGCAACAGCTGTGCATATGTATGTAATTTGGTGTGACATTTGCAACCTTCCACCCCTGAGAGAGGTGTCAGGACAACAATAATACTTGCTGTACAGCCAATTGTAATTGATAGGTTCCATGTCCAGCAGACATGTGTGCAGAATGGGCAGCTATGTATGGGGCGTAATTTTTTGTGGGTACAGAGTGCCCTTTTTTTTTTTTTCAGGTGAGAGTGGTATGTCAGGTGAAGGAAGTCGGTACAGCTGGGGAGGTAGGTTGGGTAGGTAAACAGACAAGACAAACAAGACGCATACAGGGGCTGTGTATGACACGTGTGGGGGGGTTACACAATTGACGGGGATGGAGGTTTGGATATCCAGAGCCCATGAGCCCACAGATGGCAACAGTGGAACTGATATCCTCACCCATAGGCAGTTGCCACTGTTCCTTCACTGCCCAGGACGGGGCTGTGCTGGGGGCTGTGTAGGCGGGGCAACAGGCATGCCCATTAGTTGCGCCACCCATGCCTCGAGCTGGCGTAGGGGCTCAAGAACAGAGTCCCGAATCTCCCTACGCACCACAGTCCAGACGCTACGGAGGGTGAGTGGTGGTTCTCCTCCGGCCACACTTGCAGAGGGGGGGCAGGCCCCATCCCCTGCAGCGCTTCCACCCGCAGGTGGCACAGGGCCACCAGAGGAGGGCCTGGACTCGGCACTAGTGCCAGGTGCACTCGCCAGCTGAGGTGGGAGAGGTGGGTCCGCTGGAACCCGCCTTCCCTGTCGTCCTATGTTTTGCATTATGTCATGACAGTTTGAGTTAGTGACATATAATACCATTCACAATTAGTTGTAACAGCATGCATTAGTATTCCCATTAACCAAACACCCAGATATTCACATGATTGAACAGCGTGCATAACACATGCATAATGTGAACAGAAATACACAGTCCAACAACATGCAGGGTTAATTGATAGCAACAGGCCATCAGGTGCGGATGTATGAACAGGGCAGATGCATCAATGGACATGCAGATATATATGACCCAACAGGACAAATGTCCAGGGGTGTTAATTGTGATTGCACATACCATTTTCACGTGGAATGGGTTATATGTGGTTATAGGGTGGGGTAAAGAAAGTAATATTAACACCTTCGAATAACAATACATATGCTGTACATTTCTAATAGCTACAGTTATATACACACTACTGTTCTAACTACAGTTTCCTATATGATAACTATTTCAACTTGGTGATAGGACTGTTACTGCAACATCAATATACATTTTAGTGTTCTTCATACACATTCATATCTAGCTTTGTTCAGCTACATCATCTTGCTACATTTGCTTTATATAGCTGTAGACAAGTGTGGATGTTTGGTATATCAGACAATCATCCTATCTGCATATTTCAGACTGAGAGCAACATATCCAGATTTTGGGATACACATTCCACATGCAGCAACACTTTGAACAGATTTCGCTGTTTGGTTTTGAATCTCACATGCGTTTCATTCTGTCTTGACTGCAGTATACTTTATTCAGGAGTTATTACTACTGTATTGCTGGATTCATGACACTTTCTCACACTCTCTCACTTGCTTTCATTTTACTATTCAGGATGGTACTTACTTCTAGGCTTTATTGACATGTTTTACCTGTAGTTATTACAATCCTTTCCAGCAGTCTCACTTCTGTCATGTTTCAGTATTTCCACAGGGATATATTTCACACATGTGATTTCATCATCTTCTGCAGCTATACTTCTCAGCCTGCTGCAGGTTGTGCACTGTTTTCTTACAGGTAGGGCATTTTTATTTCAGAATATATGTCAGACAGTTTCATTTTTCGGTTTAACTTACAGGCTGAAACACTTTTGTAATCAAGCAAGACTTGCAGACACTTTCACACTGTTACTTGCAGATTTTATTCCTTACTGACTACACTGCACTCTTTTGCTGACTGTCATACTTTTATATTTCTTTACAGTTACTGGTAGTGGATTACTGACCTGCCTGGTGGCGCAACCGCACCAGCCTATCGCCATATGCTCTGCGGTTCACAGAACGGACACCTGCAGCTGTAATATAAATGAAGTAATATTAGAATACACATCTCCATAATATCAGCTAGTTTAATTTCTTACATACATAATTAAATGTTACTTACTCAGTAGTGGGGCGTTGGGTGTTTGCCGGGCCTCCTGGATCCAAAGGTTCAGTTGGCCCTGCTTGCGTCTCTTCAGGTCTGCATGGTGGTGACGGACCTGCTCACCAGTCCTTGGAATCCCTGTGGCACTGGTGAGATCATGAGCCAACTGGTCCCATGCCTCGGCCCTGTATGCTCCCCAGAGGACCTGGCCCTGCATGTGTTGGGCCTCATGATTATGGACTAGGAGCCAGACCATGTACCTGGACTCCTCAACACCCCACCTCTGTGCTCGGAAGCAACTACCCTCTCGTACTCCTGTCATTCTGCCTGCAGGTCAGTTCTACAATCGTTTATGTTGTGTATTCCCACCTATGGGGCTTATATAGTCCGTTTTTCCCTCACATATCTGTGATTGGCCATTTTGGAATTGTATCAACTTCAGTAAACCTGCATTGTCATGCTTTAGTTTGTATTCATTCCTATATATTAGCTATTATTGCATTTCTAGGTACTGCTGTCATGGCTTAGTGGTTCTGTACCTTGACTATGGTGTATAGTATCCTGGGTTCGAACCTGGCCACTACTTTTTATTTTTCATGACTGTCTAAACATGCTGAGAGGTGTGTCTGTGTAAAGGCAGTTTTGATACGGCTTGCTCAACGTTGCTCGTAGGTTAGTTTGTGCGGTGCGCAGCTCCACGCAAATGGGGTACACTGGTTTAAGCCTCATTTGGCTATCGGCACACATATTACACTCAGCTCAGTTAGGGGCACATAGATTTAGCGTGTTAGACCACTGCTCAGCTACGGGCACTCATTTTGTACCAGTTAAACCACTGCTCATCTACGGGCAGATGCACTCACTCTGTTAAACTGTAGCTCAGCTATGAGCACATTTGGCATTTTTTATTCTTTTGTTACCTCACATGTCTTCAATATAAATGGGCTATTTCATTACATTTTACATAAATTGGGGTTTTATGTGTACATATTTGTCAGGGACTTGTTTCCTGCTTATTTTGAAAAAAAAAAGTTGGTGTTGTGGGGGCTCGAACCATGAATGGCTGCTCTTCAGCCAACATCTCTACCACTACACTATTGCTTCCTGGCTTATTTTTTATATTTAGTTCTTATATGCTTTCCCACTGACTGCTAACTGTAGCTGCGCTACGGACACGCCCGCGCAAATGAGCGCACTCACGGTTAAACATTTTTACAATTTAAAAAAATATATAAAACATGTTTATTTATTTATTTTCTGTTCATAGTCTGTGGGGGCATGTGCTGTGTTCTGTTTATTCACATTTCCGTGGACTCTGTCTTGGGTGTTTACTTTGGGTACTTTTCCTCTTCTGGGGGCGTGTCCGCTTACAGGGCTCGGCCTACGGACACGCCCCCTACTGTCTTACACAGACCGTGTTGGCCTTATGTGTGATTCAGCATGCTCTCATTAATATGCAGAGCATGCTGACATCACTCCGTTTAACTGCAGCCTCCGTGTATGAGTTATAACTCTTACACGGAGGCTTCGTGAATCCTGCCCAATGTTTTGGTTCTGTTCCTTGTAAAAAAAAAATATGGATTTTGTGTCAAACTGGTGGGGATAGTAATACTCTCACTGATATTGGAGTTTAAAATGTATTGTGATGCAAAAAAATATATTACTCAACATGGAACTTTGTTACATAAGAACACTATCTCAGATGTCGCTTGATTTTGAAACTTTGCCCTACATTACTTTTTGAGTTTTGTCCTATAGCTTTCAACTGTGCATGATTTTGCTTAATATTTTTGCTCTGTTTGTAAAATATGTGGTTTTCTGATAAAGTGTTCAGGACTGAAGTGTTGATTATATAATAACAGACAATAGAGTATCAGAGTTTATATTCTTCAAAAACATATGCTAATGCAAAACCTGTTGCCCTAGCAAGTGTAGTATATAAGGTCCCTTTTTTAACACCTGTTTGATTTTTAACATCTTTTCCCAGTACTGCATATTTGTCTTACCATTTATTTTTCCTTTGTCCCACAGTTCCTACAGACCCCACATTTGCAGAAGGTCACTGTGTATTATATTTCTGGTATGTTTTTCTTAAAGTCTGTTGTTTCCTGGCTAATCTGTTATAGACTGCTGTCACTAAATAAGGTATATTTCAGTTTCCGATGTCATAAACATCAGAAAAATGCATGCTATTACAAAGTCTGTTATGCCAACTTTCTATAAGCATAAGATCAGTATTTAAAACATATACCTAATTTTGCATTTTAAGTCAACCAGCTGGCTCATCTCCCTTGTTAGATCAGATCCTGACTTATCTCTCTTGTTAGAACAGATCTTTTAGGCCGATGATCTATTTTTTTCAGGAACATTTGGGGGTCTGACTAGTGCAGAATATTGAGAGGTAAGGATTTCACTGTATCTAGATGGAATAGGCTGTGTTGTCAGCTATTCAAGATAGAAGGATTTCATGACCATTATAGCAATGTGATTAACAAAAATATTTTATGACCATTGTTACAACATGATGAACAAAGGTTCATAAGTACCTACTAAGCTACTGATCTGAGGATCTTAAGAAGTTTAGCCTTGCATTCCCATTGTAATTATTGGATATGAATATCCAAAGATAGCCTAAGCATGTACATTTGGGATACCTGCATATTTCTCCTATCTATGATGGTCAGTGGTAGTAAACTTGTGGTGATTTTGCAGCTACCCATCCATTTGTCCGAATTACATTTGAACAGTGTAAGGGAAGTAAAACCAAACAAGGCAAACTTAAGGCACAAACTCAAATAATTTTGCACTTTTATTCCTTTAATATCCAGAACTTCCTCAAGGAAAGTGTGAGGGAAGTACCTTGCTTTACATGGAGTGGAAGACTTTTTCAGTAGAAGTGGTATTTTCTCTGATAAATACCTATCCGTATGGGTTCACTGCTAGTTTCATGATTTTGTTTACAATGACTGAATGGGGAGAAGTGTTGAATGCTTTGGCCAGGTGAAGACAGGCATTGTGGACCATTCTATCCTTGTTCACAGCTTTGGTGACTTTCTCAAAAAAGTCCACCAGGTTGACTATGTACAATCTGCCTTTGATGGAACCAGACTGTGCTGGATCCAAATCTGAATGTTTCTTTTGTCTTTATTTATCATATTCATAGTAATGTTTTCCATGACTTTGCATTCCAGACTAGTCAAATGTGTGGATCTGTAGTTGTCCAGGTCAGTAGACAGGCCATTGTTGCGCAGAAGGATAACTGTTGCAGTCCTCCATTCGCTAGGCATGAAGCCAGTTAGTCAGGAGGCTAAGGCTGAACAGTGATTTTAGTGGGCTCGATAGGTCAAGTTCCATGCTATTTAGGAGGCATCTGAGGATATTATTAGGGTGCATCAGTGCAGTATCCTTTGCCTTGGTCAGAGCAGCAAAGACTTGTTTACTAGTTATTACCAGGGGTGTTATGATTGAAGGTATGTCTTGAGAGCTTATGAGGAAATGTGGGGGTGATACTGAAGCTAAAGTTATCAGCAAATAGGTTTGCTATATCCTCTGGCTACTTCTAGGTGGTTTCATTTCAATTAGTTTAACACACTGTTGGGTGTTACCTTTGAGGTTGTGGACACAGTTGAAGAAGGCCTTGTGGATATCCTTTGCTTTGTGAGGCTATCTTTATCTCAAATTTGGATTTGATGGACATGATAAGACTTCACAGTTACTTATTTAGTTTGAGGGGGTTCTTGCCTTGTTGGGCATTGCTTTTACTTGTTTTGGCCATGGTTTTCTTCCCTTTTTAAACAGCTTTATCAAGAGTGCTTTTTTGCTTTTTGAGAGTTCAATTTATTTTTGCTTACAATTATTTTTTTCTTATACTGCCTGTTTATATTCATATTCCATCATAATTTGGTGTTGTATTTATTTCTGAGGGGGGACCGACATGTTTATGCAACTATATATGTGTGCATAGAGTCTGGCAGTAAAGGATTCTGTACAGTCAACATTTAAAATAGTGTTAGTATAGGGTCCCCATCCTCAACTAATACTCTGTCCCCAATGTATTCAGAACCAAACTCTACTCATATGCATGCACACAAGATCAGTAACATTAACTTATATGGGGGCTGAAAACAATATGGTAATTATTTCTTTAACATTCCTCACAATCAAACCTATGTATGCGTTCATTTGTTTTTTCAGCATCTAAACCATAGGGGTCCACATAGTTTCATAGGTTGTCACAAGGCTAATGGACACTATGGCCCTTACAAGCTTAGCTGTGCACCCCAAAAATGTGGGTCCCAAGTATCATGGACATCTGTGGGGGGCATGTTAGTAAGGAAATAACTAAGGCTTTGTAGGGGGGTGTTAGTTAGGATAATGATTTTCCTATTGACAGCCTCTGTCTATAAGACACATGGTGGAAAGACTGGGGGTAAATTTATGACTTCCAATCCAATTATCAAGGTTTTGTTTGAATAGATTTATGGGTGAACTCTGTTTTACATGGATGGGGAGTCTATTATATAGTGCATGGATCTTTTCAGACACGTATCAGTCTCTTCAGCATGTTCTGTTTTTGTCACAAGCAAAGTTCAGATCCCTGTATCTAGTATTTCTGACGTTGTTTCTTTTGCACATGTGCAACAGATCCATCGGTGCTGGGTCTGCGAAAGCCCTGTAAGCCAGGCAAATATCCCCTTTCAGTAGCCAGTAGAAAACTGAATACAGAGCAGACCCTTTAGGTGATCAGTGTAGGACAGGGCATTTATGCCCTGAATTCTCCTGGTGCAAAACCTTTGTGAGCTTTCCAATTGTTGCAAATGTCTGGCTAGATACATTCTGAAGGGGGCATTATATTCAGTGACAGCTTTGATAATGACCAAGTAGAGTGGTATTATAACTTCCTTGGACCGTATAAAGTGACTATTTTTTCATTTATGGAAGGGTAGGGATGCATTTGCGATATGCTTTCTGTCTTCATTAGCAGTTATCTTCTCAGAATATTGAGTTGTATCTTGTCAACTCTGAACATTAAGTCTTTGGAGCAACTTACTGCTTCTTTGAAATAAAGTATACAAATGCATTTATTTCCTTTACCATAATTTTATTTAGACTGTCACTGGATCGAAAGGCTAGGAAAAAGCTCTGAAAAGCACTTTAGAGCATGTACAGTCCCACTGGTTCTGGAGCCTAGGCAGTTATCTTGCTTTAGCTGAATTCCTTTCAGCAAAGGCTTGAGATTCACAAAATGTATGCATGATACTGTTAGATTAAGGGTTTTCACTTTAAAATAGTTGCTAGACATAAAGCAAAATAATAGGCCTGAAAATATAGAGTCGGACTTGTGTTTTCATTTATGCATTCAGTTTCAGGGAAAGACAATTCAGTAGAAAGGAAAATATTTTTGTGAGAGAATTGTGCTGACTGGGACCTGTCTGTTAAAGGGAGACCAGTCTGGGACTTGTAATAAGCATCCTCAGTGTCCTTTTTAATCTTTTTAAAGTTTTTTCAAGTTCTCAGCTTCTGGTATTTATGACCTGCATTTGAGCAGATTTCTGCTTGTTTGTACATCGAGCAGCACTGTGCACTGCTGCGCAGTTGTACACCAAAGCCAGACAGTTAAATTCAACAAATTATCCCTAAAACCAAGCAAAAATATTAATCCACTGAGCTCCTCTGTGATCGATTCTGAATAGCCACCCCTAGTGACAACAGTCTTCATTCTAGCATTATGGACAGTTGGACTACCCTTGTTTCTCCCGCCAACCTTGTTGACGTGGGTCTCTTGAGGCAGTGTAGCAATTGCCTCGTGTACAAAGACAACCCTGTACTAATAACACACTCTAGTACAGACTGCAACAGATGCAGTTACACCAAGAATCTAGAATCCATGATCTCTATAACTAAAAACAATAACATGGAGAAGGTGGTCTGCTCACCCACCACTACACATGCTCATAGTCCCATTACTAATACACATACCACTTCTCATACACATAGTACACATCAAATATATAAATCCACATATGCAGAGGTTCTCTCAAAAAAATTACCAAAACACCAGAGATCTCCAAAGCACAAGACTGGTACAACTAACAGAGTCGCCACGACACCCATGACACATAGCAACACCAGTGTCTCACCCACAAGCCAGTAAAGTGTAACACTCAAAAACTCATTTTCTTGTCATTGGACACTCAATAGCAAGACACACAAATGTCCCACTCACCAGGCTGGACAAGGAGAAAATCACAGTAAGCTACCTGTCCAGTGCCAGGATTCATCAGATTACACATGCACCCAGCAACAAGTACCATTATGACTCTAACATAGTTCATGTTGATGTGAAAGATCTGAGATGTACCTCATTGGACTATATGAAGAAAAACATGGTTGAGCTCTCTGAGTATGTATCACAGGTAGGTATGTCCATATCCTTAAACAGCATACTACTTTCTCCTAGAATGATGCCACAATATAAACAAAGAAATGATTGATTTCAATAACTGGCTCAGTTTTTGTTGTTATTCAAAGGCGATCCAGTTCCTGTCAGCCTGGGAAGTCAAGGTTGACAAAACTCACTGCTTTGCCAGAGACGGTTTGCACCTGGCACCTAGGATTTTGGGAAGATCTCGAAAACATTACCAACATGAAGTTAACCGATCAGAATAAAATAAAGGTCCTGCAGCTACATGCTAGGAACTTAAACCAAAAAACTGCACTCCCCGGAAGCACTTCTGTCACTAGAAGATGGAGATGTCTGTGCAGTCACAGAAAATAAAGGCAAGGTCCCAACAATGGAAAAGCTGCTTCCTCGGCCTCAACAGGCAACTAAGACAACTTGTCAAATCCTCCAAGGGCTCCTTTTAGAGAAACTTAGCAAGTACAGCCAAGGATAACCATAAGGCCTTTTACAGCTACATACATAACCTAAAGTGTAGGAACCAAGCAAGTGCAGAACTAGTGGCCAATGGTATCATACACACTGACCCTGCATCGATAGCAAACCTGCTAGCAGATAGGTTTGGCGAAAATTTCACTCCCTTATCCCCTCCTAACTTACAACAAACCTTCCTACAACCCCCCCCCCCCCAGATGTAAAGAGCAGGTCCTCAAAGCCTTGTCTAAGGCAAAAAACACAGCCTCTATGGAACCAGATGACATTCCAGGATGTCTTCTAAACAGGCTAAAACATGAACTAACATCATCACTAAGTACCTTTTTCAATCATATTGTAACCACAGGCTTTGTTCCTGGGGAATGGAGAGCATCAACAGTTATTCCCCTCCACAAAGGTGGCCTAGCAATGGGCCTGGGGAATTACAGACCCATAAGCCTGACCAGCCTCATCTGGAAGGCCATGGAAAGTATCATTTTGGACCTCATAAATAAAGACATAGGTGATCTCTAACCCTGGATCCTACCCAATTCAGCTTCATAAAGGGCAGATCCTGCCTGTTAAATCTGGTGGATTTCTCTAAAAATGTGACCAAGGCCATTGATGAGGTGTGACCAAGGCCAGTGATGAGGGCAAATCTGTCCACACAGCATACCTCGACCTGGCAATGGCTTTCAACACAATCCTACATTCAGGCATTACCGATAAACTTAGCAAACTGAATGTAACCCCCTTCCTTGTAAGATGGGTTGCCAACTGGCTCACATACTAGACACACACTATCAAAGTGGGTGAATCCACATCAACCGGCAGACCAGTTACCAGTGGGATGCCATAGGGGTCAGTGTTGGGCCCTATACTGTTTGGTATATACTTCTCAGAAGTTTAGGTCAAAACTAAGGTGTGGCTGACCAAAGTTGCAGAGGACTACAAACTAGGTGCAATCATTGAATCCTCAAATGATGTCAGTATACTCCAGGATGGTCTCACACAGACCAAAAACTGGTGTATAGTCACAGTCTCAAAATGATTGAAAAGAAATACATCATCATTCCTTTCAGAACAAACAATGTCCCTTCACACTATCAAATCAACAATAGTACCCTAAATATTCATGAAGTGGCAAAGGACCTGGGATCACATGTTGACTGTGACATTATCTTCAACCACTATGTGTCTATTGTAGTAAGGAAAGCTTTCTACGTAGCACACTTGATTAGTAAAGACATTACCTTGAGAGAAAAAGAAGTTATAACCCCCTATACTCAGCACTTATCCGGCCCATAATTGAGTATAACACCACATTTGGCATTTTCCTTACTAAGCACCTACAGCAGTTAGAGCGACCTCAGAGGTTTTTAACAAAAAAAAATCAAGGAGATCCAGCATGAACCTTACACAGACCGACTAAAGTCCGTATCACTATACTCTGAATCAGTACTAATACGAATGTTTTTACCATGTCAATTTATTTTTTAGTATCCCATGTTATACACTGCTATCATAAGTGTGATTGTATGTGACTTTTATCCCTGTATTTTATCTCACTTGTTTATAAAAATATTTGTTGTTAGGTAGGATTGTATGTGACTTTTTATCTCTGTACTTCAGTTCACTGATTGTTGATATATGTGCTTTGTACTATCTTGTTTGATTGTAATCTAACTGTGGAGCTTTTCTCCCCGGGCCTCCACTGTGGAGCTTTTCTCCCCGGGCCTCCACTGCAAATGAACCTGTGTCCAGTCGGACCATCCCAGTTAACAAATGTAAAATAAAAGTAAATAAAAATAAAAAAACAGAGTTTTTAGGGGAGACTTATGCCTGGCCTACAGAGCAATCCAAGGCTCAAACCTAATGAACCTGCTGTATATCCGTAAATCAAATGGAACTAGAGATACCTGTTCCAGGGCCCTAAATATGGCCTGCAAATGAAATAGGACATGCTGGAGGGACAAATTTATCTCCCAGCAATTGCCACATCTTTGGAACAGGCTGCCAATTAATGTGAAACAGAGCACCTCTATGACACTGTTCAAGAGGAACCTGGATGAGTGGATGGGGTATGATAAATTCTTACCGGGGAAAGAACCCACAGCCCTACTGGACATCACTAAATGCAATCTTGGGTATTGACTAGCTTTTCAATGGTATTACATTGGGATAAAATGGCTATCCTTAAAATGACCTCCAGGTTGATAGCCTACTATGATCCTGTAATCTTGCTGGCTAAGCATGAGATGTGCAGAAATAACAGTTCTCTAGTTAAAGCTACAAAATGTTCCTTTGTCAAGGGAAAGATATGTGTACTTGTAATGAAATGCTAGATAAAAAAAAGGCAGTTAGGCATTGTCAGACACCCACACAAGGCCTGAAAACCAAAGCACAATGGCACTAAATATACAGAACCAACTGATATTGCCAACATCCTGGCAGATAGGTTCAGTGCTAACTTTACCCCTCTCTCATCCCCTAAATGGCCCATCTCTATACTGGAAGAATGCAAAGTACTTGTGATCACGACTGCACAGGTAAAAAATACACTCTCCAAAGCCAAGAACACAGCATCCATGGGACCTGACAACATCCCAGGCTGCGTTCTACATGAACTACAGAACGAACTGGCACCCCACCTAAGTACCATGGTCAATCATAGCCTCACCTCAGGCTTTGTGCCCACTGAATGGTGCACAGCAATGGTTATCCCACTCCACAAAGGGGGAGCCACCACGGACCCTGGAAACTACCGCCCCATTAGCCTGACAAGCCTGGTCTGCAAATCTATGGAGTGTATCATCATGGAACTTATAACCAATGACATTGGTAATCTCCAATCTCTGGACCCTACCCAGTTCGGGTTTGTAAAAGGCAGATCATGTCTCCTAAACCTGATAGACTTCTTTGAAGCAGTCAGCAAAGTTGTAGATGAGGGTAAGGTGGTACACACAGCCTATCTAGATCTCGCCAAGGCTTTCAACACCATCCCCCACTCTGGAATTATAGACAAACTCACTAAACTAGGTATAAATCCCTATGTCACAAGATGGATGCCAACTGGCTCACTGATCAAACCCACACTGTGAAAGTAGCAGACTCTAAATTCAACTTCAGACCAGTGACAAGTGGAGTACCACAGGGTTCAGTCCTAGGTCCTTTCCTGTTTGGTATCTACTTCTCTGAAGTACAGGCTAACACAGAAGGTCTTTGGCTAACAAAGTTCACAGATAACTGCAAACTAGGAGCCATAATCAAATCTCCTAACGATGTGGACATCCTACAAAAGGGCCTCACTGAGACAGATGCCTGTTGTCAAAGCCATGGCCTCAAGCTCAATACCAAAAAGTGCATTGTCATCCCTTTTGGAAAAAACTCTGTACCCATGAACTACCACATAGGGGTAGTCTACTTAACACTGAAAGTGTGATAAGAGACATTGGGACACAGGTGGACAGTAGTCTCTCCTTTGATAATCACATTGCCACAGTAGTCAGGAAATCCTTCTACATGGCACACCTCATCAAAAAAGGTTTCTTATCCAGGAAAAAAGAGGTCATTGTTCCCCTCTACTCATCACTCATTAGACCCATTATAGAGTACAACGCCCCTTTTGGTATGTACCTCACAAGACATCTACAGCAACTGGAAAGACCATAGAAATACCTCACAAAGAGGATTACTGGCCTTAAGCAGATACCCTACACAAACCATCTCAAAAAACTCCAGCTTTACTCTGTCGCATATCACCTACTCAGAGGTGATCTCTGCCTAACATACAAAGCTATGTCAAACCCAGAGCTGTTGGACATGGTCCATGTAAAGAAATCCCAATCCCTCTGAGCTACACGCTCTAGGGACCTAAACCTTGTCACCACAATAAACAGAACATGCTGGAGGGATAGATTCTTGTCTCAGAGACTTCACATACTCTGGAACAAACTAGCTATCTATATCAAACAAAGCTCCTCATTAGCGCTCTTCAAAAAAAATCTTGATGATTGGATGGGAGATAGGAAATTCACCCCGGGGATCACTTCTGTGGCTCTGCTTGACAGGGGCACAGGAAAATAATTTTCTTGGGTGGCAAAAGCCAGGTTATCATTTGGCTAGGCTTATATAGGTCCTAGGGCCAATAGCTTAGTACCTACCTATGAACCTATGAACCTATGAAGTAAGATATGTACTGCTTTTATGTCAAGTTATAAGTTTATGTGTATATAGGCAGGTTGTTTTTTGTGTCAGGATACTTGTTACTATGAACAATACTGTAATATATTGTCATTTCTACCTGTTACTGTGGAGCATTTCTCCCCGGGCCTCCACTGAAAATGGGCTAGCTCAGCCCAGTGGACTTTCCTGGTAAACAAATGTCAATAAATAAATAATAAATGAATATGTATGCTTGGGACAGAAAAGTTAGGTGAATTCTGGTGCAACACATGTTCAGATATCATTATTGAACTATCATGCTATCGCTTATTTGATGCTGCTATATACCATTTGAATATACTGCTGTGACATTTATATCTGCTGCTATTGTAAGACTGTTTCAGTTTATATTATTTGGGAGAATCAGACTATAAGTGCAGAAACTCTGGATATATTTATCAGCACTGTTATATTTATCAGCACTATTACTGTTATCCAGCATTCCAGAATATTAAAGAATTTCTACAGACTATTATTGTTTATTAGCATTGTTATTGGAGACAGTATTCATATATTGTTTACATCTAATAAAGCATTCTTAACCAAAAACCGCTACAGTTTGCAGACTTCACTGTAAAAGGTACAAAAAGGCATGGCACATAATGGAGAGACAGGCACCTGTTCAGCACAAGTTTGGGTAATTAATAGATAAAGACATTCATTCTGGTCTCATTTCAGTTGTTTCCATCATCATCTAGTATATCAATTCTTTTGGGTGCAAAGGGTGTAACTGTCTACAACTTTTGTTTTTGCTTGATTGACTCCCATGGATACACATTTTTATTCATTGTCAATGACAGAATGACTGAGCCCATCTAAAATGTATTTGTTGTTGGGAATGCAAGCTTTGCCATTCCAAAAGGCTTAGTGTGAGTGTCGGCTGTAGGGGTGAGCAGCCATTGCCAGGTCACCAATACTGGGGGAAGGGAGGTAGTTGTGACTCACAACTTGGGTGATGATTAGGGGGAGCACTGTATGTTCTACCTACAGACTGCAAAACTGCAGAGCATATGCTGCCTAGAGGCTGCCACTCCTATAGTTGGCAGCACTAAGTGAACTCCAATTAGCCACTACAGGGGTTAGGAGCCGCAAGAGGGAAAAACAGTGATCTTCGGGGGCAACATGGTAGATTATGCCCTCAAGGCTAAGGACTGGGGTACAGCTCCTCTAGGGCAAAGTCTGTCCAACTGTAAATGGGAAGTTTTTTTTGTTTTATGACTTAAGGAAGATGCACTTTTGGAAAGAAGTGTTCATGCTGCTTCATCATGTAAGTAATCACTTACCTTGGCATATACTTGCCAGTGTCTTGTTCAGAGATTAGCATTGTGAAGGGGGCTTGGTAGGCTTGGTCAGTAGTGTCGATGTGGGTGTGTGGCTTGCTGAGGGGGGGGGCAGCACTCTGGGAGCTGTGAGCATAAATGTGAAAATCAAGGCTACACCCCTGATAAGAGTTAATTACCAGGGTATTGAATGGTAAGACGTATGTTCTATTGATCTGATGGCAATTAAGCAGATGGACGTTATGCTATTTGATCTATCTACTATAGAAAGGTAATTCTGAATCTGCCAGGTCTAAAATACTCACCTACAAAATTATGCAGAATGCCAGTTTTTAGCTACAATAAAGTTACTGTTTTGACTATAACATTTGGATCACATTCTTAGAGCCAATAAAGAAAATTCTGACAATTAATATAAATGTTTTATATTAGGCAGGGGGATTCAAAAACTATGGTGATTAGATAAGTTCTGCAGAGGTGTTGCTGGCTTTTGTGGACCAAAATTACCTGAATCATAACTATATTTGGTCACTAGCTATAAGAATTAACTGTATCAGGCAGTGGACAGCATTTAACAACTATCATTCTGAGACCACATTTGCATACTTATAGCCACAGTGTGCAAAAAGGTCCTTTGAGTACTTGAGTGTAGAAATGCGTAATCTGCATTTCTGTATATCTTGTAACACAGAGATATAAAGAATACTGCAGGTCCAAGGGATATAAATCTATTGTCAAAGTATAATCTAGAAAGTCCACATTGCGTGTCATAAGTATAAGCCACATGGGTGATGATTCATTGATTGCCCACAGTGAAAGATTTGAACTATTGAAGTCTAAAAAATAATTAAAAAGATAAATACAAAGTATCCTTTATTAGTACAAAGAAAATGATTAATGACTACTTTAATACATGGTTATACATCTAAATGTGTAAGAATGATAGTAGGTATCTAAACACTGTCTAGGAAAGTTAATATAAGAGGAAGTAGCAATAAAATGAATGGTAGGAAAAGAAAGGTAAAAAAAGGTGGTAGAACAAATAGTAGATCTTGGAAAAAGTGGACAATGGCGGAGGGATCTGAGAAGGCAGAATAAATCCTTGTTATTAAAATTACTAATTCCTGAGAAAGTTAAGTACTTTAGGGTGTAGGATAAAGTTATAATAAAAGTAAAAGTGAAATAACTTTCATTGCTGGCACTTAATTCTTTTAATAGATATGTTGGGAGGCGAAGGAAATGAGGTATGATGAATTATTATATTAGTACATATTAGTGGAAAGAAAGGGTACAATTCTATCATGGTATCTTTAGAACAATGAGGCAGCATTAGCTGAATGAGAGAGAGGAAATATGGGTGAAAGGTAGAGTTTACCTAACTATGCATTTATAGCACTTAAAGTAACACAAATAGGAGAAAACATATTTAAGTACTTGTAGAACATATTTTGTGTTTATGTCACTTAAAGTAATATGAATAAATAAAAGCATTTTAAGTACTTATTGTGTTGAATTTATCTGCAGACTAAAGTGATTTAACGTGGCTATAACAGAAGCAGCAACAAAATATATGGTTTCTACTGTACCACAATGTAAGATATTGCAGAATTTTGGGATAAAAATAACCACTGACTTCTTCATACAAATATACATCACAAGAAAATGTTACATGCAGCAACTTCTGTTTATATGATACATAATATATTCTAGAATATGCTGTACCTTCTAAAAGGATTTTTTATAAACCAGGGCAAAAAGGAACTGAATTATAAAAAAAATAACTGTTTATTTGTGTGTTTCCTTGAGATGCTACACACATTGGGCAGGATTCAAGAAGGCTTGCATGGAGTGTAAGAGACATGTAACACTCCATGCAAGCCTTGCGATCCAGGAACAGCCCGAAACTCCATGTAAGAGACCAGCTAAAACGTCTCTTACATGGACTGGGCATGGATATGCTAAATACCTCACTTGCAGCCGAAAGGTATGCAGATGAGGTATATTAGTGATCCACGAAGCAGAAACCAGCCCGTGTAAGAGACGTTTTAGCTGCAGAAATGTACTCAGTTGACAACTGAGTACGTTTCTGAAAAATCACAACGGAGCCATGTCAGCTCCAAATAAAGGGTACATATGTGTCAGGCAGCATGCCAATGGCCAAATATGTGGCCATTGGCAAGGTAACCTGATGCAAAAATTAAAAAAATATAATTTTTTTTTAACGCAGTGCAGCCCCGCGCAAATGGGCTGCGCTGTATAAAACATAAAAATGAAGGTTATAAACCCACAAATGTGGGTTTTATGCAATACATGGAATGACAATGCAGGGACCAGCAGACCAAAAACAACATAGCCACCGTGTAGTGGTTGCTAGGGGGGAAGCTGAGTCTAAGACATGTAACTAAGCATTAGTAGGCAATCTCATGTAAATGAGGGTTAGGATACTGAATCCCACAGTCACATAGCAAATGAGCACAGTCTGAGTAGTGTAAGAGATACATAAGCGGGAGGAATAGAGTAGGAGATAGGTGACATCACAGGGGGTAATGGTAGAAAGAAATGCAGTTCATTGGAGGTCAGTGTAACATGACAGATGACAGACACAGATCATGGAAAGAGGAGTGCCACAAGATAAGCATGGGAAAGTCAAGAAATGGAAGGTGTACACTGTTACTTACACCAACGTTTCTTGCTGGTCAGCATGCGCACGTGTGCGCGCCATGAAGCGCGAGTAGGGCAGTGTGCGCGCGCGCAGACTGAGCATGTGGGAGCGTGGTGGTAGATGTTTAACACTGTTTGCGTTGGTGTGCGTGCGTTTTAACTCGAATAGGCAGATCCTGAACCGTGTAAGCATGTGTGCACGCATGTAAGCCACTGTGAGCGTGTTTCTGCTGGTATGCACGTTGCTCCCCCCTGAGGAAACAGAAAGGAAAAAGGAAGCAACAGAATTAGTAGGAAGCTAGCAGGGAATACTGCTGGAGCTAGCAGGTGAAAACAATTAGAAGCAGGCAATTACACAGGCAGAATAGTAGCCCAGCCCAGCACTTAAAACTCTGCAAACAGCAGTGCAGGATGTTTCTCTCAAGAGACACTGCAAGACAGGAGTAAGCTATTAGAAGTGAAAACTGAAAAAGCTGAACTCAGAGCAGAAATGTTAGGGGCTGCCATAGCTGTCATAATGAGACATAGGCGACTTGCGGAGAGTGGTGACAATGCAGATGATGCCAGACAACTCACAGTGAGGAGACGGAGAAGAGTGTACAGGCCCAGGGTCACCTACCACGGGTTACATGAGCTGGAGATAGTAGAACTCTATAGAGTGGACAGAGAGCTCCTGCAGCAAATAATTGAGCTGTGCAGGCCATGCCTCACACACAGAACCAACAGAGGGGAACCCATCCCAGTGGAAACCAAGGTATGTGTTGGCCTAAGTATACTAGCAACAGGTACCTTCCAAAGACCAACTGGTGATATGATGGGGATATCACAGGCATCAGCCTCCAGGGTACTGCACCAGTTCCTGGATGCCATGTCAGCACATGTCGGTGATCATGTATATTTCCCCAATGCCCATGAGGTATTGGCCAGCAATATGCGTCTCTTCCAGCAAATAGCAGAATACCATGAGGTAGTGGGCGCAATAAACTGCACGCACATATGCATCAAAGCACCAGCCGGTGAGTGGGGTAGGGCCTACATTAACCGCAAGGGCTTCCCCTCCATCAACTGCCAGGTCGTGTGTGATGCCCAGGGCATAATAATGAATGTGTGTGCTGGCTGCCCTGGGAGCTACCATGATTCCCATATCTGGCATTTGACGCAGCTGTACCAGACATTTGCCAATGGGGACATCCCACACAGACACCTAGTGGGGGATGCAGGTTATGCACTGGAGCCATGGCTGATGACACCCATCAGAAACGCACACACACCTGAACAGGAACGCCATAATGAGGCACACGCACAAACACGTAATGTAATAGAGCGTGTGTTTGGGCTGCTCAAGTCATGGTTCCAGTGTCTGGACACATCTGGTGGAGCCTTGCAGTACACACCAATTACATGTACCCAAATTGTCATGGTATGTGCTATGCTACATAATATGATCTTGCGAAAATAGCTGCAGCAGGACCAGCATAGGGCTGGGCCAAACAGCCCCCCACCATTGCCAAGGCCATCACAGGCAGAGCGTGACTCAGAGGAGGAACAACCTGAGCCTGCCCCAGTAGGCAGAAGGAGGTGTGCCCCGTATGCCCTGGCCTTGGCAAAGAGGCAACGCATAGCACATACACTGGCTCAGTAGGAACCCTGGGAATGATACCCTCTCTGACTCACTCAAATAATAACAGGGATGCCTAAAATGACATGACCTGCTCACAAACATGTACAGGGAGTGTAATATGCGCATCCGACAGAGGCAGCCCTGCAGCACCACCTGAGGCATGAATGCCATGTGTTAAGTAATGTAACACCATGTACTATATGCACACCTGAGGACCCTGACTAACATCCACCCTCACTAAGCATGAAGCCACAAAATGACGATGGGATGATCAATTGCAATAACTGGCTGAAGTAATGCAGTTAGTCAAAGGGGAGCCAATGTGTTTCAGCCTGGGAAGACATGCAGAGCATGACATGATGCACCACCTGCTAGTGGTGGCATGCACCTATCAGTCCAGGCCCCATGGATACTGGCAAAGGCTGTCAGTACCCACAGCATGCCCTGAATAGGTAAGTCTCAAAACACAAACCCACCTTCATAGGTACTACAAGGGATAGGAACCTAGATGTAACGCTACCCAATGCCAGAAGTCTAAACAGCAAGATGTGTGCAGTGTAAATGCACACAGTATGGAGAATGTTGATATCAGTCCTGTAATAGAAAACTGGGTCAAGGCTCATATCAGCACCCTAACACTACCAGGTTACACCTCATACTGTGCTGTACAGCTGCAAAACATGGAACAAGCTACAAAAGGAGGGTGACTAGCAATAAATGTCAAGGATAACCACACCCCCATGTTGGTACCACAACAAGAAGCAGCATGGATTAGCCATGGTCAAATACCAATGGCTAAAACCGCCTCCCAGTATATAGCCTGCTGCAGACTACTGTCCTAATACCAGGAACTGCACCTGGCCTATGTTGGAATACATGAATATATCAAGCCCCCCAAACCACATTATATTGCTTGACTGAAAATACCCAGACATACCCTGGGAGCATTATACTAGCATCAACACAGTAGGAGAAAAGTTCCTAGAATCCATAAACCAAAATGCCCAGGAACAACGTACCACTCCCACAAGAGGGGAAAGCATACTGGATGTGATAATCAGCAACATGTGTACTGGATGGCAAGATGAGAAGTGTATCCCTCAGTGGTAAGATCAGACCATAGAGTAATTACACCGGATATACACATCCTGACCACAGTCCCTGGCCAGAAAACCCAGTGAAATACATGTGTAAAGCATAGATTGCACCCCTCCAAACCGATGTGGAATCCACGAAAGGCCCTGTGCAAGTGCAGAATATGGGACACACCGCAGAACATGTTATACAGGCATTCCATGAACACAGCCAGGAATGCTTGGAGTATGCAGTCACAAATAACAACAAGACACAATGCCATACACACAGGCATCTGGCATGCTGGACTCCAGCCATTACCAAACCATGAAAGAGAATGAGGAAGCTACTACATGATAGAGCAAACATAAAAAGGGAAGTAATCACTGATCAGCAGTATGGCAATAAAATATGTCCACACATACAATCCACTAAGGCCAGCCACAACAAGTAGAATCTGTGAATCCAGAGGCAATGTGACACCTGCCCCAAGTACACAGACAACCCACAACTCCCCCCAATAAATACAAATATATGTGAGAGATGCAACCATTTATTCAAACCAGAGGCTGAGCTCCCCCAACTCAGTACTGTCAAAACTAGTCAGGAGGAGAAGGTAACCACATACACACAAACCCAGTCCCACATAGACCTATCACAACTGTAAACCAAACACATAAACACAGAAAAACATTCCCAGAGTCCCTAATTACAAACACACCACACCAACAGAAGCCTCCAAAGCAGATCCCAAGCAACCACAACCTCCATACATAGCACATGCAACACATAGTACACAAAGCTGGTGTGCCAAACAGTTACAGGCCAGAAGGAGAAACAACATGCCTGATACAGTTGTAATAGGTGTCTGTATAGGCAGACACACTGCTGTCCCACTCACCAGACTGAACAAGGGAAAGGGTACAGTAAGCTGCCTGTAGGCTGCCACAATATGCCACATAACACAAGTACGCAGGTCACCCCAAAGCAAGCAGAAATATGATGCACTCATTGTCCATGCTGGTGTGAATGACCTGAGATGTACCTCCCTGGACTACATGAAAAGAGACATGGATGAGCTCTCTGAGTATGTACCCCAGGCCGGTATGACACTGACCATTTGAAGCATCCAACCCTCACCAAGAATGATGCCACAGTACAAACACAGAATGATCAGCTTTAACAGGTGGCACAGTTACAGCTGTCAGTCCAAGAGGGTCTAATGTCTGTCTGCTTGAGATGTCATGCATGACAAGCCATGCTGCTGTTCCAGGGATGGCTTGCACCTGTTACCCCTGGGCGTCTGGATACTGGATAAGGCCTTTGCCACCTCCATAGAGCCGTACGTATGCAAGGCCAAAAAGACTAACCCACCACCCTAGAAAACATAAGTGGTAAGAAACATAAGGGTAATGCTGACCAATGCCGGATGTGTAAACTGCAATATGCATGCCCCTGAGGCACTTCCCAGTATGGAGAACATCGATGTCTGTGCAGTGACAGAAGCCTGCTGCAAGCCTACTGATAGCACACCAGCACTACCAGGTTATACCACATATCATGCGTTATGGCCCCAACACCTAGACCAAAACATCAAAGGAGGGGGAGTATCCATATGCAGCACAGACACCCATACAGCCAGGTAACTGACAATGCACAAAGCAGCGGAGACCACCCATGTGCACCTAAGTGTAGTCAAAACTGCTGTACAGTCTGTAGCATGCGATAGACCACACTCTCACCCCAGCATTGACATACATAGGACAAGCTGTACAGTATGATCCATAACACAGAAGGCACCCCCACTCTTGAGTAAACTCTCAGTACCGGTTAGCCAGAGAGTCACCTATCGACACCCCTCAAGAGGAATCCCGATGAGTGGATGGGAGATGGTAGGTTAACCCTGGGTATCACTGTTATGTCAGAGGTAGACAGAGGCACAGTATACTAACCATGACATATGTCATGGCAAACTCCAGTTGCAATGTGTGTCAAAGGACAAACACACTCTGTGACTAGCATCAGAAATGGCCTAGGGAACATCGCTAGTGTTTGCCAATGTCCACCTATGTTGTGGAATACACTACTAATGTTGGACAAGCCTGGTGTAGGTAGTCCATATCTGAACATAATGCAACATGGTCATATGTGCACAACTGGCCCCTACACAGTCTGTTGTGCTCACTATGAAGATGTCAAGCAGTGATAGGACTAAAGCCCAGGATACTGTCCACCACAGTGAAAGTACTGAACCAGTTCACTATACGGTAATACAGTGTTAGGTCATTATGAAAGGATGTTGACAACTGTATGCAAAGTATCCCATGCAATCCCTGCAGGCACAGTATAATCCTTGTTGTGGCAGACACGAAGCAGTTGGCCAGTTGGTACACAACATGACACCCAACACACAACCATAAACGTGAGATATTGTTGAAGTTCACACACACCCAAATATGTGGTGGACTTCAGAGTTCAACATATGGAAAGCTCACACTGGGCATGCTCGCACACTTTGATAAATGAGGCATATGTCAGACAACATGCCATGGAAAAGCTGAACTGGGCATGCTCACACACTTCGGCCAGATCTCCGTTTAGCAGTTGGCCACACATATCTGGTATTTGTACGTGTCATTCCAGGAACCAACCACAACACAGCAATCTGCCCAGTGCACACAGTAAATGACTACAGAGACATAAGTGATATAGTGGATCGCCCTCATATTCAAACATCTTCCACAGATACACAAGTTGTCCATAGGAACAGGGAATGCTATGGCAATAAAGACCTGCAAACAGTCTAACAGCACAACAAATATTGTGCATCTGACAATTGAACATATGGGTGTAGAGGTCAATACTAGGCTTGTTGCCCTAGGGAATGACAGCTTAGCCAGAGTGTGCTTGGCATCTGCATCCCCAGTACAGTAGGCTACTGTGCCACTGTAAAGTAGGTCACATAAGGCAATGTGTGAGGCTAGTGAGCTGTGCCTCTGTCAAGCAGGGGAACAGTGGAGATCCCAGTGTTTGAATGTGCTAAGCCACAGCCATGTTGTTGGTGTGTGCTGGAAGAGGGTTGCTGAGGACCTCTAACAGTAAGTGGGCGTCAATAACAGACTGAGGGGAGCCCTATCTGCATTGTCTGGACAATTCCACTGTCAACACTGTGTTGTGATGATTATGTGGGAATGAAGTGTCATGCCGGTACTGTTCACAGATGTCCTCCCTCTGTGAGCTACAGCTCTGCAATGCATTAGCTTACTCTGTCTGTTGGATGGCTCATATATGGCTGGTGTACACCTGACAGGTGTCTTGTTGTGGAGCAGTCATGGGTATATGTGGGATAGCATGATCAACGCAAACCTTACACATGCTCATAGAATGCAATTGTCAAGTATTATGCAGAGTGGCCAGTATAGTCCCACAGCATGGGTCCTTTGAAGTCGTCCACCCCAGTCTTCACAAGTGAAGAGTCTGCTTGTGCTAAATACAGTTTGTTTGCAGTGACAACCTTGCCTGGGGGTGGGGATGGGATATGGATGTCCAGGGAAAGGTGGGTATGGTCAGATATCAACAATGGTGGTCTACCTGTGGTGTGGAACAGTGAGTACCCATGTTGCAGATGGACAGGTGCAATATGTATCCCCCCATGTGGCTGTGGTGAGTGGTTCTGCCATAGCACATGGACCTGCAAATTGTAGTGGCTGTAGGGTAAAGTGGTAGAGGCCTGAGTAGTTCCCACACACAATATGCCTGTACCTGATGTTAACAACTGGAATGGTGTATGTGAACACCTGCATATCCCGGCACTGTTCCCAGGGAAGCAAAGTGTGTGTCCTGGATGTGGGAGTGGTGTTCTGGACTGGTTGTGTTGTGTGTTACAGGTCCTGTGGTCATGAAGCATGGTATAGAACATAACCTGCCAGTGCGATGTGCCGATCTGACCCTGACGTAGGTGGCTGCAAATGCATATATATATATATATATATATATATATATATGCTATCCCCCACCTGACAGGTAGTACTAGATGTACATACCTCTGTAGAAATAAAGATGTCAGCACCCTATAAATATTGCAGGTGCAAACCAGATGCCCAGTAATTCGGTTAGCGCGCTCTGCTAATGCATCTCCCTCAAGTGTCATGATATAGGTAGGTTGGAGTTCGAACCATGCAAATGCTCAGTGTGTGTGTGTGTATGTGTGTGTGTGTGTGTGAGCGGGGTTGATGTGTGTGCAAGTCTGTGTGAGGGAGATGTCCCTTTTGGCAACTGTGAAAGCACTCTACAGGATGCACATTCCCCTATCTAAGCACGGATGATGTCAGCACCCTATAAGTAAAGCAGGAGAAAGGAAACCTCCCAGCAATTTGAATAGCGCACTCTGCTAATGCGTCTTTCACAAGTATCATAACATGGTCAGGTAGGAGTTTGAAACCTGCAAATGGTAAGTTTGGATGTGAAGAGTTTGTGTGTGTGCAATTCTGTCAGAAAAACATGTGCTTTTTTGCAATCAGGAGATCACACTACATGATGCACATTACCCTTTCCAAACACTGATGATGTCAGCACCCTATACATACAGCTGGAGAAGGAACACCTCCCAGTAACCCGAATAGAGCACTCTGCTAAAGTGTCTCTCTCAAGTGTCATAACATAGTTAGGTAGGAATTTGAAACCTGCAAATGGTAAGTTTGGATGTGGGGAGTTTGTGTATGTGCAATTCTGTATAAAAAACGTGTTCTTTTTGGCAATCAGGAGATCACACTACATAATGCACATTACCCTTTCCAAACACTGATGATGTCAGCACCCTATAAGTACAGCCGGAGAAGAGGAACTTCCTAGAAATCCGAATAATGCACTTCGCTAATGCGTCTCTCTCACGTGTCGTAACATAGTTAGGTAGGGGTATGAATCCTGCAAATGGCGAGTGAGGGGGGTAGTAGGGTGTGCGTAATTGCAAGTGTGAGAGAACAGATCCTTTTGGCAAATACTACAATACACCAGATGCTGCATATTCCCCCAGTAAACACAGGGGATGTCACCACACTATCAGCACAGCCAAACAGGGCTACTTGGCCAGTAATGCCAATAGTGCGCTCCACTACTGGGTCTATTACCATTGTCAGAGTACAGATAGGTATGTTTTGGAAACCCACAACTGCCACGTGAGGCTGTGTCACACATTATGACCTTGTGTGGGTCTTTGTGCATAACAGTGCATGCCATTGCCTAAACCAGCAATGGCAATGCACACATGATGTATGTGTGTGACACATACACATAAATACCTGTGATCTGCAGTAGTTACCATGTCTGACACGTGCCTTGAGTGGATAAATGGTATTTGCAATGCATAACAATATGACTGTGTCTTACTGTGCAGAGGCCGCACGCTGTATGTGTCTATACAGTGTGGGTGGATATGGTAAAATACCTACAGCAGGGGATACACATCTGGTCTGGGCCATATAGTCTACATGTAGTCGATGTACAGGTGCTGCATGTTCCCACCTGTTGTAGGAGTGGTAACATGTTATTCCACTGCAATTCAGTGACCACATGCTGGGAACCTTTCAGCTAGTGTGTTGTAGCTACAGTAATGCTCACGCACAATGTTTGGCTGGATGCAGTCCAGCCATATAAAGACATTTCTTGAGACTGTCATATTGCCATTGTTGTTATGGAGGGTAGGTGGGTTTCCTGTGTATGGGAGGGTTGTGTGTGCCAGGCTATGAACCAGAAGGCAGTCCGACACACTGTTATCTGCACATGAATAGGCCCTGATGCTTTGTGCTGTGCCAACAACCTGGAGGTGTGTGTATCTAAGGTACCTTGGGATACCACCCCCCTGTCCATGTGTGTTACATGTGTAGGGGACAACAGGCATGGTATGAGGTATAACCTGGCAGTGATGGGTTGCACCTGTGAGCCGTGAATCAGGACTTTGGTACTGCACAGACATCGCAGTTCACCGTGCTGAGGACAGTGTCCAGTGCATGCATCTTGCAGTGTGCACTGCTGGTGTTGTGTAGCTTCACTGTTAGTGTCCTATCCTGTGTGATACCCGCGGAGGTGGCTATGTAATCTGTTTCCTGCAGCAAAAGGCATTATGTGTGTATCAAGGGGCTTCGCCAATATAAAATGGCCCATGGGTGTCACGTGCAAGCTGCCCCTCGCAAATCATTGTGGCTTCCCTAGCATGTAAACACACATTGACAGCCAGTGGATACCCTATGAATGACATTGGAGATTGAGCAGAATGTAGACATAGAACACCCTTCCTACATATAGTGGTAGCATACCTGGTGAGGGTATGATGGCAACCAAGATCAGGCTCATACTGGCCTGTGCCATATGCTGAGAAATCCCTTCTATGTTCCCTATCATGTAGTCCAGGGAGGTATGTCTCAGATCATCCATAGTGGCATGGTCAATGACTGAGTCATATGTGTCCATGCCTCTGACTGACCTGTATGCATGTGTTTTGTGGTGGACCATAGTGCCCCACAGGCATATCACTGTGACCTTCACCATGTACAGCCTGTTGAGCGGGACCCCACTGCAGCGGCCAAGAGAGGTACCTGACACATCTGTAGCCGGTGTGTTGTGTAGCCCCACAGGCTGTGAGTGTGTGGCACATGGGATGTGTGTGCCATGTGTGGCATGTGCTCTGTTCCGACGTAACATATGCCTGTGTGCCAGCTGCGGAGGTGTGTGATGCTCAGGCAGGATGCTATTCTGAGTCTCCAGGTATGCCCCAGTGTGTTCAGATTGCTGTCAGTGCGGGTCTATGTCTGACTGGTATTGTAGTCACTGTAGTATGTCATGCCACCTGACAGGGTATGGCATTACTGGGTTCAGAGTGCTCAGTCCCCAGATTGGCTATGTGGTGGCATCCCACACATGTGTTGTACATTCCTGGCCAGGGGTGAGGGTTGACTGCATACATGTGGCAGCTGTGACATTGCCACATGACTCACATAAACTACAACTGGACCATAGAGGTGATTCACAGGTTACCTTTGCACATGCTACCATAGTAGTGTGATTGCCATGGTGATTACCAACACATCAGGCCAATGGTGAACAACATACTGAAGGTGCATATGTGTAGGTGTACTGCTACTGATTTCATAGCACTGGCATATATGACTGCACACGTGGGTAAATGCCAGGTAAGACATGTGCAATGTGTCACAGGCAACGTACATGCGAACAGGACAGACAGTGATGTTCTGTCATGTGTAAACTTGAAATACATATAGTACGCTATGCAGATGTCACTATGAGTCCACAGAAGCACTGTAACTCTGCATTACAGGTGGAAGCAGTGTTCCAGGGAACCCCAAGCGAACATGCATGCAAACAAAGCTACAGTAAGCAGGGCTGGAAGTAGTCCATTGTACAACAAAGAAGGGGTAACACTAACAGTAGGTAACAGTGCAAATATGTAGGCACTATCAACATGTACCCAGGAATGCACAGCTCAGATGTCCATGGTAGAACTGATATTATGTCATAGTTAATTGTGATTTGGATTACATTGGTACTGCACACATATCAACATGCGCAAACATCCACATTGCATAGTCGTTGTGGGCAACTTGCCACCATTACTGTACATGTCCATCATTGCATATCACTACTTGCATTAGCTTCCCCCTGTGCTACCCATGTATGTGGCTATCTGTTGACATCCTTACCACCGGTATGCAATAATGTGCAGCTGTTACACTTTGGTACGTACTATGGGTGTAGATAACAATTCAGGACAGTCATACGGTTACTGCATCAGGCATGCTGGGATATACACACAGTCATATCAGCACACTGTACTGTTACCAACATTATACTACTAATACACTTCTATGTAGTCACCCTGTGCATCAGCAACGTGTTTACCTGTTCCCGCACTGATGGAGATTGCAGGAGGTGGCACAGTTTCATCATATGCACAGGGTGTGAATTAGGTATGCCTGAGTCTGCCACTGATACCACCAAGTGACATGTGTGTGTATGTGTGTTGGTGAGGGACAGCAGTACAGCGTGAGGCACTGTTGGTGCAGTGTGTGCATGTATGCGGTAGCCCTAGGTGTTAACATTTCGCATGTGTGTATGCATGCACACAGTTCCACCTCATGGCTGCCATATAGAGGAGTTTGTGTACAGCCACAGACTGCACCTGGCAGGTCATACAGATCAGTGTCTGTGGGCACGGACACGATACCTGTGCCTGGCAGGGGTGCTATGGACCGTATCCAGTACTAAGCCAGACTGGGTACTGTCATCAGAAGCGGGAGTGTGTTGACTGGACACAGGTCCCTGTTGGGACTGTCCAGAGCCACGTGCACATGGTCTCCTGGGGCGTTCCGATGACAGCACAGACCCAGCATTGCTGGGGCTGTTGCTGGCACTATGGGGGTGTCCGCGGGGCCTGTTATCGTCTGCGCCGACTGCCAGCTGCTGCTGTTGCTGGCATACGGCCACGTCGACGCTGCAACCGCCCACCATTGCCCTGGCTCATGGACATGTGGTTGTGGAACTGCTGTAATATGTCCCCACAATGTCTGTCTATGACGTCGGTGAAATTACGGATAGCATCCGCGATGTCACGCATACTGTCAGTCATGGCTATGCGACATGCTCTCAGCTCCCTCAGACCCTGTCTGGTGTACCATTCCATACGCGACTGTGCCTGCATGACAGCCCAAAACATAGCTGAGGTTGACAGACCTCTTTGGGCATGTCTGCCAGAGGCAGTACGCCCATGGATGCTCCCACGAGAACCCATGGGCAACTGTCTGTGTGGTACAATCGCAGGACCCTGCCCATGGCTGCTGTGTGGGGAAGCATGTGCCACAGATACCACATTACCCTGGTCAATGCCCACTGCATCCTGTCCATCACCTAGGGACAATGGTGACATAGGATGTACTGGCAGGATGACTGTGCGCAATGATGGTGTTGACAGCTGTGTACTGTCAATTGGCTGACCAATGGTGGACCCTGACACACCTTCCTGTGCCATTACACAGATATCATCATTATCAGTACCTGTGGCACCAGATTCAGGTTCCCTGCTGCAGGACACAAAAGCAGCACCAGAACCTGTGGGAGGAAAACAGGAAACACAGTTTACAGTGTCCACACAATGTTACCAGTGATGCACTTATGCACATATGCACACGTGGACACATGCACACATGCACACGTGCACACATGCACACATGTATACTTGCACACATGCACACATGCACACATGCACATATGCACACGTGGGCACAGGCACACATGCACACATGCATGTGTACACATGCACACATGCACACGTGGACACATGCATACATGCACACCTGCACACATGCACACTTGCACACATGTACACACACACACATGCACACATGCACACATGCACACATGGACACAGGCACACATGCACACATGCACACCCCGCAGTATACATACATAGCACTACTGAATTACACTAGTATTACTAGCACTATCAGGACTATTATAGGTATTGTTAAAACACACTCACCAGCATGGATGGCCTGCCTTGCTGTAACACTGGAGGGACCTGAAGAAATGAGGAGATTAATGTCAGTGGGCACAACTGTGCCATTGATACTGCATATGATACAGTGCAGTAGTACACCAGTTGCCTTTCACACCTCAGCTGCTGATATTGCCAATATCACAACTGCACAATTACATACTATGTTGACAGCTACATACCACGGACACACCTTACACATGCATAAACTAACAGTGTACAGAACAGTCAAGTGTACATATGGCATATTACCTGCATGCTCCATGTCGTGCTGCTGTGTGGATCCAACCTCCATCATGATGCAGGTGTCTTGCTGTTGCTGTTCCGGGGCTGGAGCCACAACACTTAGGAGTAGACCCTACAGTCTGGTGATGGGGTGATGTGTGGCCACCCCACCTCCTGTGGCAACCTGTTGCCTGTGGATATCCAACGCACGCTGATGGACATTTCTGATTAAATCACTGCAGTGATGTCGTACCTGCTCATAGGTTCATAGGTTCATACTAGGCTATCTTCCCTAGGGCATTTATAAGCCTAGCCAGAATGTGTTTGGCTTTCGCCACCCATTTTAAATTTATTTTGCTATGCCCTTTTTCGAGGTTAGTATACTGTGCCTCTGTCTAACAGTGACACAGAAGTGATACTCAGGGTAAACCTACGATCTCCCATCCACTCATCAAGATTCCTCTTGAAGAGAGTCAATGAGGTCTCTGCCTAACCTGGACTGGGATTTTATTCCAGAGTGAAGGGAGCCTCTGGGTTATGAATCTGTCCCTCCAGCATGTCTTATTTATTTCAGTGCTGAGGTTCAAGTCTCTTGAGCGCATAGCTCGATGGGATTTGGATTTTCTGAGGTGCAGCATGTCCATTAATTCTGGGTTGGACATGGCTTTATACGTCAGGCACAGATCGCCTCCGAACAGGCGGTATGCCGCCGAGTAGAGCTGGAGTTTCTTTAACCGGGCAGCATATGGCATCTGTTTGAGCCCTTTGATCCTCTTGGTGAGATACTTTTGCGGTCTTTCCAGTTGCTGCAGATGTCTGGTGACGTAGATCCCAAAGGGGGCATTGTACTCAATTATGGGCCTGATGAGGGATGAGTAAAGAGGCATGATGACCTCCCCTGATCTAGATGTGAATCCCTTCATGATTAGGTGGGCTATATAAAATGTTTTTCTAACCACTTTGGCTACGTGGTTGTCAAATGAGAGATTGCTATCAACTTGGGTCCCCAGGTCCCTAATTACTTCTTCTGTACTTAATGGATTACCACCTATGTGGTAATTTGTGGGCACTTTGTTTTTGTCAAAGGGGATGACTATACACTTTTTCGCATTTAGCTTGAGGCCATTGCTCTGGCACCAGTTGTCTGCTTCTATGAGGCCCTTTTGGAGGATGATTGTGTCAGCTGGAGAGTCGATTATGGTGCCCAGTTTGCAGTCATCTGCGAACTTGGTCAGCCACAGTCTTTCCGTGTTGGCCTGTACCTCCGAGAAATATATACCGAACAAGAGAGGTCCCAGGACTGACCCTTGTGGGACACCACTTGTAACTGGTTTGGAGTCTGACATGGCTCCAGCAATTCTGACCATGTGGGTTCTGTCCTTGAGCCAGTTTGCAATCCATCTAGTGACATAGGGGTTTATATTTAAGCTGGTGAGCTTATCTATAATGCCCGAGTGGGGTATTGTATCGAAGGCTTTTGTGAGGTCCAGGCAGGCTGTGTGGACCACCTTCCCCTCGTCAATGGCCTTGGTGACTGTTTCAAAGAAATCAAACAGGTTTAAGAGGCAGGATCTGCCCTTAACAAAGCCAAACTGGGTAGGATCCAGTGTCTGTAGGTCCCCAATATCTTTATTTACGAGGTCCTTGATGATCCTTTCCATAGCTTTGCAGACCAAGCTAGTCAGGCTTATGGGGCGATAGTTTCCAGGATCCGTTGAGGCACCACCTTTATGGAGAGGGACCACTGTTGCTGTACGCCACTCTTTGGGCACATATCCTGTAGTAAGGCTGAGATTGAACAGTAGTTTTATGTTTGGGTTTAGCTCTTCTTGGAGTTCATGTAGGAAGCAGCCTGAGACACCGTCTGGTCCCATTGATGCTGTGTTTTTTGCTTTGGAGAGGGCGGCTCTTACCTGAGCATCTGAGATGTCAGGGGAGCAGCACTCTGCTGGCATAGATATTTGCCCTTTTGGTGGGGTGGGGGGGGGAGTTTGCGCTGAACCTGTCAGCTAGGATGTTGGCAATGTCTGTGGGTTCGGTGTATTTTTTGTCATTTTGGACTAATTCTGAGCATATCTGGGAATTACCACCCAGGTTCCTAACATAACTAAAGAAAGCCTTGTGATTATCCTTAGTGTCCTGTGCAATTTTTATCTCGAAGCTGGCCTTAGACAATTTTATGAGTGCCCGTAGTTTTTTGCTAATACTGATCAGTGATGCCTTCCCTTTTTGGGATTTTGCTCTATCATTTAGTAGCTTCCTCCTTCTATTGTATAGATTGTTTATGGCTGGGGTCCACCAGACAGGATGTCTGCCTTTGGAGGATTGGGTCTTGGTTTTATTTGGGATCGCATGATCCATGCATTCCTGAAGGTGTTCATAGAATGCGTTTATAAAGGTTTCTGCGGTCTGGGCTGTATTTTCCACAGGCCTGGGGGCTTTGAAGGATTCCACCTCGGTTTTGAGGAGTGTGAAATTTGCTTTAGAGAAGTTTTTCACTGTGGTTTTCTGGGCAGGGGGTGGGGTCGGGATGTGAATATCCAGTGAGATTAACTTATGGTCTGATCTTACCAGTGAGGGATACACTTCTGGTCTGGAGCATAGAGTCCCCATGTTGGTGATGATCAGGTCCAGTATGTTTTCTCCTCTTGTGGGAGTGGTAACAAGTTGTTCCATAGCATTTGAGTTTATAAATTCTAGGAACCTTTGGGCTAGGGTGTTGGAGCTAGAGTAATGCTCCCAGTCTATGTTTGGGTAGTTGAAGTCACCCAATATAATGGTGTTTGGAGAGACCTTCATATTTTCCAGTGTTCTCAGGAAGGCCGAGTGGGGTTCCTGGGTTTGGGAGGGTGGTCTGTAGCAGGCAATAAACTGGAAGGCAGTTTTACCCACTGTTAGTTGCACATGGATAGTCTCTGATGCTTCGTGCTTTGCCACCAACCTGGAGATGTGGGTATCTTTGATGAATATCGATACTCCCCCTCCTTTTGTGGTTCAGTCCAAGTTTTGGGGCCGAAAAGCATGGTATGAGGTATAACCTGGTAGTGCTGGGGTGCTCTTGGGAGCCCTGAAGCAGGTTTCTGTTACTGCACAGATATTGATGTTCTCCATGCTAAGGAGAGTTTTGAGTGTGTGCATCTTGAGGTTTAGACTTCTGGCGTTGAGTAGCATTACTCTTAGTTTCTTATCCCTTGTGATACCTATGGAGGTGGGTTTGTCTTTTGAACCTTGCCTAAAAAAGGCACTATGGGGGTAGCAAGAGCCTTTGCCAATATCCGAAAGCCCAGGGGTGACAGGTGCAAGCCGTCCCTAGCGAAGCATCGTGGTTTGTCGAGCATATCATCCCAAGCTGACAGGCATTGGATCCCCTTTGAATGACACCAGTACTTAAGCCAATTGTTGAAATTGATCATCTTGTCTTCATATTGTGGCATCATTCTTGGTGAGGGTAAGATGCTACTCAAGGTCAGGGTCATACCGGCCTGGGCTACATGCTCAGAGAGCTCCTTTATGTCTCTTTTCATGTAGTCCAGGGAGGTACGTCTCAGGTCATTCACACCAGCATGGACAATGACTGAGTCATATTTGTACTTGCCTTGGAGTGACCTGACTGCTTGTGTTATGTGGCGGATCCTAGCGCCCGACAGGCTGCTCACCGTGACCCTCTCCTTGTTCAGCCTGGTGAGCGGGACGTCAGTGTGCCTGACGACAGAGTCACCTATTACAAGTGTATCAGGTGTGTTGTTTAGTCTTAAGGGCTGTGACTGTTCAGCACACTGGCTTTGTGAGATATGTGTTGCACTTGTTTTGTTTTGGGGTAGCGGTTGCTTGGGTGTCTGCTTTGGAGGTCTCTGCTGCTTAGGCAGATCTTTATTTAGAGCCTCCGAGTATGTTTTTGTGTGATCATGTGTTTGGTTTGCTGTCGTGGTAGGTCTATGTGAGACTGGAATTGTAGTGAGTGTTTCCTTCTCCTCTTGACTGGTTATGCCAGTACTGAGTTGAGAGAGCTTAGCCTCCAGTTTGGCTATATGGTTGCATCTCTCACATGTGTTGGAATTTGTTGGGAGGAGGAGAGGGTTGTCTGTGTACATGAGGCAGTTGTAACATTGCCTCAAGATTCCCAGATTCACCAGCTGGACCGGAGAGGAGATTGACAACTGACCTTTGGACATGCTAGAATAATATTGGGAATTCCTTAATAATTGAAAACAAGGGCCAGTGGGGTGTGTGGGTGTAGTGCTTTTAATTTTTTCTGCTGACTTATATAATTGCTTTGGTGAGCAAGTGCTAGGTAATTTAAGTGCAATGTGTTACAGGTAACTTAAATGCAAAAACGACAAACAGTAACTTTCTTTCAAGTGAAACAAGGAAATAAGTACAGTAAGCAATGCAGATATCACTAGTGATCCACAGAAGTGCTGAAAAGCCACATATTAGGTGGAATTAGCGTTCCAGGGAAATAACAAGCAAACAAACAATAAGCATATATAAACAAAGCTAGATTCAGCAGGCCTGGATCTAGTCTATGCTACAGCAAACAAGGTGTACCAATTTCTGTAAGATACAGTTCAAATATTCAGGCACTATAAACCTTTAACTAGAAATTCCCAGCTCAGAAGGGCAGAGTCCAGCCTCTTCTCCCACAAGAGTGCAGACCACAAACCTTCTTAATGTAAAATAACAGGCCTGAAGCCCAAGTGCTTAAACCAGAACTTATACACTTTAAGAATAACAGACACTGGGCTCTCAATCAGCAGTTTCCAACTTAGAAGGATGAAAGCTACCTGTCCTGCCACCACAGTGCATGCCACAAACATTTCTAATGTAAAACAACTGGTCTGAAGCCCAAGTGCTTAATCTAAAAGACTTAGAATGATAGCTACACTTTAATCAAGTTACTACCAAGCAGTAATAAATACAATTGAATACTTTAGAGAATGCTTGGATTAGTACTCAAGTTACACAAACAAAGCTAGATCCAGCAGGCCCGAATACAGTCTATGCCACAGCAAACAAGGCACACCAACTTCAGTAAGAAGCAGATCAGATATGCATGCACTATAAGCCTTTAACCAGAAATTCCCAGCTCAGAAGGGCAGAGTCCAGCCTCTCCTCCCACAAGAGTACAGACCACAAACCCTCTTAATGTAAAATAACTGGCCTGAAAGCCCAAGTGCTTAAACCAGAATTAATACACTTTTAGAATAACAGACACTGAGCCCTCAATCAGCAGTTCCCAACCTAGAAGGATGTGTGCTACCTGTTCTGCCACTACAGTGCAGACCACAAACCCTCTCAGTGCAAAACAACTGGTCCGAAGCCCAAGTGTTTAAACCAAAAGGCTTAGAATGAGTTACACCAAGCAGTAATAAATACAATTGAGTAATTTTAAGATGATGCAAAAGTAAAATAAAGTAGGTAGAAACACAAATACAGTAAAAGCAGATGAATTTTTTTTTTTTTTTCTGAACAAGTGCTGAGATCAAAGAAACAGATTTGAGTGCTGAAACTAGAAAACTGGCTAGTTATAAGAAAAAAAAACTAAGCTAGAAGGCTTCCCTCCAACACGGAAGGGCTTGGGGGCTCAAAAGCCTACAAATAGTCTATACCACTTAACAGGAAAGGCAAGAAACAAGCTTATTTTTTTTTCTGTTTCCCAGATGCTCTCTTTGTACACAGTAGGAGTGCCTGAAATCAGAATATGATCTCACTGCACTCAGTTGAGTGAGCAAATGAGATGGGCCTAGAAGGAGTATCCAAACACAAATTTACAAGAGGGGCGGGCAGTTTCAAGGCCACTAAGATTAACACAAAAACGGGGAGTGTGGGTGGGACTAACTGAAGAGCAGAGTCAAAACTTCCAGTTCAGTTAATATTCCTGCAACACAGTCAAAATCAATTTAAATACTGTATTTTTTGAAAAAAAGTGCAGATAAAGGTACTTAAATTCTCTTATACGTCCAGTTGAATACAGCAAGTTCTTAGCTGGCCAAAGCTGAGGTTTTTAAGTAGAAAATATTTCACACTGTACCACTTAAATAGGCAAGGACAGGAAATCAAAGAATGTGGCTACCCCACACCTGTAATTACTAGCAAATAACAAAATTCAGCAAACACTGACTAACTTCCAGTTCAGTTAATATTCCTGCAACACAGTTAAAATCAATTTAAATACTGTATTTTTTGAAAAAAAAAAAGTGCAGATAAAGGTACTTAAATTCTCTTATACATCCAATTGAATACAGCAAGTTCTTAGCCGGCCAAAGCTGAGGTTTTTAAGCAGAAAATATTTCACACTGTACCACTTAAATAGGCAAGGACAGGAAATCAAAGAATGTGGCTACCCCCACACCTGTAATTACTAGCAAATAACAAAATTCAGCAAACACTGACTAACTTCCAGTTCAGTTAATATTCCTGCAACACAATCAAAATCAATTTAAATACTGTATTTTTTTGAAAAAAAAGTGAAGATAAAGGTACTTAAATTCTCTTATACGTCCAGTTGAATACAGCAAGTTCTTAGCCGTCCAAAGCTGAGGTTTTTATATGTCCTATTATGCTTGCCAATGTCATTTACCCTACGGACAAGGTCTTGCCACAGTGCAGCCCTCTCCTGCTGATTCTGGCTGGTGCGGGAAAACAGTATGTCATAATCCCACACCAGGCTCTGGTGTATCTCCTCATCTTCTGCTGCAGAGTAGGCAGGATTACGCTGACGCGCCATGTCCCTGGAAGAGAACACAAACAGGATATCAGCAGACTATGTCAGCAATATATGGCACACATACTATACATGATACTCAACTGTAGTGATATACTACTACTCCCATATGTAGCATGTGTGTGTCTCTTGGTGGATACACAAGTACATGGCCAGATATCAGTGCTCAGCCAACACCTGTGCAACAATACCTGCCACATTCCATACAACATAGTAGCATGCCCCATCGGTCAGCACACTGCGACAGGTCCAATGCACAACCTCACTCTGGGGGTTCATACCAAGGTACTGTATGTGGAACGCCATCCACTAGTGTGATCTGGACACAAGTTACTCGGCCTGGATATACATATCCCACCACCACCACCACCAGCACAGTAGACTCATTTGATATGTATGTGATTAGACAGTTATTCACTTGTTAGGACTGAGATGGTATCCATGCAGCCCACTGGGCCAGTGGAAGCCACAACCCACACTGCTGACCCCTTTGCGAATGCTTCCCATGGACATCCCAAAGATTGCATGGAACATGCACACACATTTCTGACCCAGACCCTATGCACAAAGTTTAGGCATCCTGTCTGGTGGACCCCAGCCAAAGGCAGATTGTATAACGATAGAAGGAGGCTACTGCAGGACAGAGTAGATTCACATTAAGGGAAGGCATCTGTGGTCAGCACTGGTAATAAGCTACGGTCTCTCATAACAACATCCACGGCCTACTCTGGGAGGGAAATGGCCAAGAACAGTATAGATAACCACAAGGCCTTCTTCAGTTATGTTACACATATGGACCAAACGCCTCAGATATGCTCTGAGTTAATACACACCTACTTAACATTCTCCGAACACACAGATATTGGCAACATTCTTGCAGACAGGTTCGGTGCACGTATCCCCCCTCCTTCTCCCCCACACTTAGAAATACTTATCACAGCTGAATGTAACCTCCCTATTATCTCACATGTCCAGGTGAGGGACGCCCTCAGCAAAGCAGAACACACAGCATCAATGTGACCTGATGGTATCCCTGGATGTGTGCTACGTGAACTCCAAGAGGACATACAACCGCATATGACTGATATTTAACCTTGGTCGTACTACAGGATATGTACATGAAAATTGGCATACAGCAACAATGGTCCCACTCCACTAAGGAGGCACCTCTACTGACCCTGGGAACTACCGCACCATAAGCTTAACCAGCCTGGTCTGCAAAGCTATGGAATGATTCAGTATGGGACGCATATACAGCGATATTGGGTACCTGCAGACACTTGTTCCCGGCCAGTTTGCCTTTGAGATGGGCTGATCCTGCCTTTTGAACCTGGTTGACCCTTCAAAACAGTCACTACAGCCATTGATGAGGGCAACACAATCCATACAGCCTACCTGGACTTGCCTAAGGCCTTCAACACAGTACTCCACTCAGGCATCATAGACAAGCTCATTAGCTTACATGTTACTACATATGTCACATGATGGGTTGCACACTGGTTGACATACAAAATCCATAATATCGATATTGTAGGAGCCATGTCAGACTCAATGCCAGTCACATGTGGTATCCCACAGGCCTCTGTCCTAGGACCCCTCTTGTTTGGCATTTATTTCTCAGATGTAAAAGCAAACATGTGCGGGTTGTGGATGACAAAGTTCCCAGATGACTGCTAACTAAGTGCCATAGTCGTTACACCAGCTGACACACACATCCTACAGACAGGCCTCACTGCAACGGAAAACTGCTGCCAGGATCATGGCCTAACACTGAATGACATGTAATGTATAGTCATCCGCTTTTGGTGGAAGTGGGTGCACACAACATATGACATGGACATACCTATACATACAGACCTATGACACATATAGAGGGTTCACAGTATGCAGACTATTAACCTGTTACTTTACATTACCTGTGTTTGTCGCAGCTGGTTGCATTACCACTACTACTGCTTCCTGCTGCTACTGGCATGGCTTGGTACTGTCACTGCTGACAGCTTCAACTCAGTGTGTGTACCGTGTATTGTTGTTTGTGATGTTTTTTCTCTCTCTCTCTGTCTCTCTCTCTCTCTCTCTGTCTGCCTCCAGACAGTGCAATGAACGTACTGCATGTGTGGAATGTGAGTACAAGATGCTTTTGTAGGTATCTGCATAAGTCCATGTGATGGCCTCTGCACCAATTGCAAGCCAGCATTTGCTAATTGCATGCAGCCAGTTGTGTACTGATTGCAGTTCTCACTGTGATTTCAGGACAGTGCTATAAAAGGGTAAGTGAGATAGGCATTGCCCTGTCAGATTGTAAGGGCGGGGACCATGCTGGTATGCTGTGGACACAGTTCTGTGAGTGTAAAGGTTAGTATCTCTCTCATGGTTCAAGCTGTGTTGTAGATATTCATTTCTCCATTCCACTCTCCTGTTTCCTGTAGTAAGTGTGTATGCACACTGACACCTACAACTATATATATATATATATATATATATATATATATATATATATATACATATATGTAAATATACATACATTTATATATGTACATGAACTGACAGTATTACCTACTAGCTACCAACTAGCATGGCTGTTTCTGTTCACACACTACTATTATGGAAATCCACTAGTTCTGACAGTAAGTATAAATGACATGCTTTGTGTACTACACATCCTATATTCCCTTTACATTCATTCCTACTATTACATGATATATTTATTTTAGTACAATATTTTTGTATAAGAGTCATGGCTTAGTGGTAGGTCATGCAGACTACTGTTTCCTGGGTTCGGGACTGACAGTGGGATTTTATTTTGCTTTTGAACTGACTACAGGACCTGTCAATTAGAGTGACTAAGGCACTTTTAAGCAGTTGTAACCAGGTTAGCGCTGGTTTGCGTGGAGCTCCCGCATGAGCACTGGCGTTCAGCCCCGCACACACACACTTACAACCGCTTAACAGTGCTTACTCTGGCGCATACCCACGCTATTTTCTTTGAAAGAAATAAAAATGAAGAGACAGGAAAGTGGTGAAAAAGGGGTCACAAAGAGGGTAAGACAGTAGGGAAACAAGCTTGGGTTTTGCAGGAGGGATGTAGGTAAGGCCCATAACTGCCCATTTCTTCATCAGCAACAGCTATGCATATGTATGTAATTTGGTGTGACATTTGAAACCTTCCACCCCTGAGAGAGGTGTCAGGACAACAATAATACTTGTTGTACAGCCAATTGTAATTGATAGTTTCCATGTCCAGCAGACATGTGTGCGGAATGGGCAGCTATGTATGGGGCGTAATTTTTTAGTGGGTACAGAGTGCCCCTTTTTTTTTTTTTTTATCAGGTGAGAGTGGTATGTCAGGTGAAGGACGTCAGTATAGCTGGGGAGGTAGGTTGGGTAGGTCAACAGACAAGACAAACAAGACGCATACAGGGGCGGTGTATGACACGTGTGTGGGGGGGGTTACACCATTGACGGGGACGGCTGTTTGGATATCCAGAGCCCATGAGCCCACAGATGGCAACAGTGGAACTGATATCCCCACCCATGGGCAGTTGCCACTGTTCCTTCACTGCCCAGGATGGGGCTGTGCTGGGGGCTGTGTAGGCCGGGCAACAGGCATGCCTGTAAGTTGAGCCACCTGTGCCTCAAGCTGGCATAGGGGCCCAAGAACAGAGTCCCGGATCTCCCTACACACCACAGTTCGGACGCTACGGAGGGTGAGTGGTGGTTCTCCTTCAGCCACACTTGCAGAGGGGGATGGGCCCCATCCCCTGCAGCGCTTCCACCCACAGGTGGCACAGGGCCACCGGAGGAGGGTCCAGACTGGGCACTAGTGCCAGGTGCACTCGCCAACTGAGGTGGGAGAGGTGGGTCTGCTGGAACCCGCCTTCCCTGTCGTCCTATGTTTTGCATTATGTCATGACAGTTTGGGTTAGTAACATACAATACCATTCGCAATTAGTTGTAACAGCATGCATTAGTATTCCCATTAACCAAACACCCAGATATTCACACCATTGAACAGTGAGCATAACACATGCATCATTTGAACAGCAATACACAGTCCAACAACGTGCAGGGTTGATTGATGGCAACAGGCCATCAGGTTTGGATATATGAACAGGGCAGATGCATCAACGGACATGCAAATATTTATGACCCAACAGGACAAATGTCCAAAGGTGTTAATTGTGATTGCACATACCAGTTTCACGTGGAATGGGTTATATGTGGTTATAGGGTGGGGTGAAGAAAATAATATTAACACCTTCGAATACCAATACATATGCTGTACATTTCTAATAGCTGCAGATATATACACACTACTGTTCTAACTACAGTTTCCTATATGATAACTACTTCAATTTGGTGATAGGACTGTTACTGCTACATCAATATACATGTTATTGTTCTTCATACACATTCATATCTGGCTTTGTTCAGCTACATCATCCTGCTACATTTGCTTTATATAGCTATAGACAACTGTGGATGTTTGGTATGTCAGACAATCATACTATCTGCATATTGCAGACTGAGAGCAACATATCCAGATTTTGGGATACACATTCCAGCTGCAGCAACACTTTGAACACATTTCGCTGTTTGGTTCTGCTTGTCACATTCATTTCATTCTGTACTGACTGCAGTATACTTTATTCAGGGGTTATTACTACTTTATTGGTGGATTCATAACTCTTTCTCACACTCTCTCACTTGTTTTCATTTTACTATTCAGGATGGTACTTACTTCTAGGCTTTATTGACATGTTTTACCTGTAGTTATTACAATCCTTTCCAGCAGTCTCACTTCTGTCATGTTTCAGTATTTCAACAGGGGTATATTTCACACGTGATTTGCTCATCTTCTGCAGCTGTACTTTTCAGCCTGCTGCAGGTTGTGTACTATTATATTACAGGTGGGGCATCTTTATTTCAGACTTTATTTCAGACATTTTCATTTTTCTGTTTGGATTACAGACTGCAGCACACTTTTGTAATCAAGCAATACTTGCAAACACTCTTACACTGTTACTTGCACATTTTATTACTTAGTGACTACACTGCACTCTTTTGCTAACTGTCATACTTTTATATTTCTTTACAGTTACTGGGAGAGGATTACTGACCTGCCTGGTGGCGCAACCACACCAGCCTATCACCATAGGCTCTGCAGTTCGCAGAATGGACACCTGCAGCTGTAATATAAATGAAGTAATATTGGAATACACATCTCCATAATATCAGCTAGTTTAATTTCTTACATACATAATTAAATGTAACTTACTCAATAGTGGGGCATTGGGCATTTGCTGGGCCTCCTGGATCCAAAGGTTCAATTGGTCCTGCTTGCGTCTCTTCAGGTCCGCATGGTGGTGACGGACCTGCTCACCAGTCCTTGGAATCCCTGTGGCACTGGTGAGATCATGAGCCAACCGGTCCCACGCCTCAGCCCTATATGCTCCCCACAGGACCTGGCCCTTCATGAGTTGGGCCTCATGATTGTGGACTAGGAGCCAGACCATGTATCTGGACTCCTCAACGCCCCACCTCTGTGCTCGAAAGCAACTACCCTCACCTACTCATGACAGTCTGGCTGCAAGTTAGTTCTACAATCGTTTATGCTGTGTATTCCCGCCTATGGGGCTTATATATGCCGTTTTTCCCACACATATCTGTGATTGGCCATTTTGGAATTGTATCAACTTCACAAAACCTGCTTTCTCATGCTCCACTTTGTATTCATTCCTATATATTTGCTATTACTGCATTTCTAGGTACTGCTGTCATGCTTTAGTGGTTCAGTACCTTGACTATGGTGCATAGTATCCTGGGTTCGAACGTGGCCACTGCTTTTTATTTTTTATGACTGTCTAGACAGGCTAGGGGGTGTGTCTGTGTAAAGGCAGTTTTGATACAGCTTGCTCAACTTTGCCCGTCGGTTAGCTTGTTGGCGTGATGCGCAGCTCCGGGCAAACGGGGCATGCTGGTTTACTCTTCATTTGGCTGTTAGCATGCATATTATGCTCAGCTCAGCTAGGGGCAAACAGTTTCAGCCTGTTAAACCACTGCTCACCTACGGGCACTCATTTTACACCTGTTAAACCACTGCTCACCTACGGGCACTCATTTTACACCTGTTAAACCACTGCTCACCTATGGGCAGATGCACTCACCTTGTTAAACTGTAGCTCAGCTATAGGCACATCTCACATTTTTTATTGTTTTGTTATCTCACATTTCTTCAAAATAAATGGACTATTTCATTACATTTTACATAAAATATGATTTTATATGTGTACATATTTGTTAGGGACTTGTTTCATGCTTATTTTACTAAAATTAGATGTTGTGGGGGCTCAAACCATAGATGCCTGCTCTTCAGCCAACGTCTCTACCACTACGCTATTGCTTCTTGGCTTACTTTGCATATTTAGTTCTTATATGCTTTTCCACTGACTGCTAACTGTGGCTAAGCTATGGGCATGCCCGTGCAAACAAGCGCACTCACGGGCAAACATCCTTACGATTTAAAAAAAATATATAACATGTTCATTTATATATTTTATGTTCATAGTCTGTGGGGGCATGTGTTGTGTTGTGTTTATTCACATTTCCATGGCCTCTGTCATGGGTGTTTACTTTGGGCAATTTTACTCTTCTGGGGGAGTGTCCGCTTGCAGGGCTCGGCCTACGGACACGCCCCCTACTGTCTTCCACAAACCGTGTTAGCCTTAGGTGTGATTCAGCATGACCTCATGCATATGCATGACATGCTGACGTCACACCGTTTAACTGCAGCCTCCGTGTAAGCCATGTATCTCTTACACGGAGGCTTCGTGAATCCTGGCCATTATCATTACCTGAATTGAATGTATTAAATAATTCTGCCAACTCCTTCCAGATAATATGTATAATTTATTAATGGCAAATTAGATGCTGAAATGATGGTGGAACTTGATAGTGAAGGTTTGTAACTGTGGATGATAATAATAAATATAATAATAATAGTAATAATAATAACTTTATGTAATTAACAAATTTACTTTATTAAGAAATACAAGAAGACTGCATTGAAGTTTCAAGTAGAAAGACTAATTGCCTTCTGATGTTGTAAAATACTTTTTGTTTTAAATAAATGTTTGGCACTTTTCTCTTCACCCACCTCTGCCAATCCCTTTTACTATTAGCCACTTCATTTCTATGATGCCCAAAATAGAAGATGAAGAAAAAGAAGACAAGAGCTGGGGAAGGATTATGAGCATCAATCAACATGATTTAAGAGATCTTTTTCTTCAATGCTATTTACAACCCCGATGACCAGAAGGCATGATGAAAAGCCAGCTACGCTAGGAATTTTCCCAATCAGCTTGTCTGCATACCTATGCCTCAACCTAAATTATTTGGCAGCTTATTCACTTAGTTGTTAAGATCTCTACCTCACACAACTTAGGCCCGAAGTTAAATCCTGACTTCTGGTCCTTGTCTGTGTGGAGGTTATGTATTATTTCTTGATACATTTGTGTTTTCTCTGGGTTCTCTAGATTCCTGTCACACTGGGGAAAAAAAAAACAATGGCGTGCTGATTAACTTCCTACTTGCACAGACCATTGAACTTGTGGCTTGAGTTATGTATGGAAATGTATTTATTTATTTGTTTAGTTAGTTTGTTTATCAACATACTACACTCATCATAATAGACCATTTGCAGGCACAGTAAAAAAAAATAAAATAAAACAGAACAAATTCACAAACGTAGTAATCATAGAAGGCAAATAATACCACACACAATTGAAACAATATGTAAATATAAACAGAATAGAAAAATAAATGGGAATTAATGTTAGTAGCAAATATGACAGCAAGAATCAGGTGAGAACAGATGGTCAAAATTAAAAGCAGTGCAGCTGAGAATGGAGTTAGGTGATTTGTTTAGTGGAAAAGCACTTGCAGTCAGATTTTAGATGCAGGCATCTTTTGAGTTGTGTTCTGAACATGGGGAAAGAAGAAACTTCTTGTAGATGAAGTGGGAGGGATTGCCAGAGTTTAAATGTAAGAATGGAAAAGAAATGGTTAGTACAGAGCAGTTTGGTTTAGGGTGTCTGGGGTGAGGGAGTTGATTAAGAGAGTTGCGGAGGTCATAGGAGAAATCATCAGATGGAGACCAATGCACCTAAACATTTAAGATGTAAAATAATTTAATAGATGCTTCAAGACACTCACCATATAGTTTATAAGTGCTGAACTAAAATCTTCTCTACCCATGGGAAGATTTGGTAATGTTAATGGTCAGAGATAATTTAATCAGTTAAAATAATGCTTTTCATCTCCATGTATCTCAGCATGTTGGGTACAAGTGTCCATTAATGAAGGTCATGAGAAATATCAAGACAGTCCTCAGTGCTGCAAAAGCTTGTAAGGTTGAGCAGCTGCATTAAGTGGCATGAGCTTTACAAATGCCCTGTCTGTAACCAGAGCATGAGGATAACAAAAACAAAACTGGATGACTTGCAGTTGTATAAAGAAGGTCAAATCTCAGAATGGACTTTTCTGGATGATGTTAACATATATAATGGCAAATGAAATGTCACCAACACAGAAGGTGGTAGGATTACTGGCAACAGTCTCATGAGCCATCCTTTCCAGTGAGATCTTGTACAAGTAAATCACACAGCAGAATGGGCTAACCATGGAATGGTTGAACATCAAACAATAAGCATTGAAAGTTCACTCAGCAAACTTTCATTTAATGGAGAAAGTACATAACAATTTGCTCAACACTTCCCCGTCTCAGACATGGAACTGTTTCAAATTCCTTTTCTCCACTGTAGTGCAGTCTTGGAGTTGGTACTGTATATATAGCAGGGGGGTTTGGGAGATTGAAGTCCTCCATATTTGGGGGCTATGAGGTGAGAAACTGCCATCTTGGTGGGTTTGAAAAATTTCTGTTCGTGAGACAGGGGAGTGCTGGACAAGTAGTTACTAACCCTGTCAATGAAATGAAAGCTTGGTGAGTGAACATTTGATACTTACTGTTCGATGTTCAGCCATACGATGGTTATCCCATTCAATGGCCGAAGACAGAGCCAAGAAATACATGTCTTGCCTAAGCTTTTCTATGTAACTGCAATTAAAATAAATTGACCAACTAATACTGAGGACAACACTACCTCTAAGTATTTATGTTTAGATCTTTTGTAAAAAATGTTCAACTTTCCATTGACATACACACACACACACACACACACACACATATATATATATATATATATATATATACATACATATATATGTGTGTATATTTAAAATCACAACCAAAAAAGAAGCTCCAACACCTAAACTTGTTGCATAATCTTCTGTTTATTAACTATAGCAGCAGAATGTGCTTTCAATCTGAACAAGACTTTTAAAATGATATTTAAACAAGCATTGTTAGTGCTGGAGCTGTGTTTATTTAGCTGTGATAATCTGTATCTGTAGGCACTTTGGTGTCCTCTCATGCAATATTTGTGGGAAGAGTAAGGATATATAGTCAGACTGACAGATAAAGTAAAATTTTATTCTAGGTGCATAACTTTCAATGAAACAATTTGACAATATTAAAAGGTATAAATATGAGAATAAATTCAGGTTAGAAAAAATAAGTACTCTAATCTAAAATCCATTGTTTTTCCAATACTAATACAGCCATATTTGCTATTTTCTGATATTTATTCACAGAGAAATGGAAAATCAGTGTCCCTGTGTATTGCTGTTGTTGGGCAGTCAGACATCTTTTCATGGACCTAATTGATGAATGAATTCACACACACACACACACACACACACACACACACACACACACACACACACACACACACAAACACACACACACACACACACGCACACACACACACGCACACACACACGCATGCACGCATACACACGTGCGTGCGTGCACACACACACACACACACACACACACACACACACACACAACCACACACACACTCACACACACACACACACACACACACACACACACACACACACACACACACACACACACACACACACACACACACACACACATGCGCATACACACAAGCATGGACCAAGAGATGAAAGTGTCAAACCTCCTTCCCTTTTTGTATCCATATATATTCTATGCACAAAATGTGATTATACATTCTGGATCAAAGATGACAAATAATCTTATTTCATCTGTCCAGATTGTGGCTGAAAAGGGACTTTGACTAGCTCAGGTGGTTAACAAAAGTATATGAATAAAACAAAACGAATTTATTAATTTCCAGTTCAAATATTTATAAATAAGAAGAAAAATAGTTATATAGCTACACAGTGTAAATTTATATGACCCCAATAACTGTGACAGATGTCCATTTAAACTTCTCTGTGCTATTAAGCTATCCCTGCACAGTTCATAAAATCTTATTAATTTGAATTTCACTAATTTTCCCCAGCAGGTTAAGCAAGTACAATTCAGTTTAATTATATTCATAGTGTTTACATCTTATTGAAATACCTGTTGTTGTTATTTTAAGCCTGAACTTTATATTATATATACGATTTCTATCTCTTTTCCTTTCCTTGTAAGACCTAATTATTAGAATCACCTAAATCTTATTAATGTCCTAACTTATAAATAGGTTTTGTGAATGCATAAGAAACATAATTTATGTTACTTAATATCGATGAGTCACTCTTGTTAAATGGTCTCACAATTTCAAAGGGGTAAGTATTCTAATCGTATTAAATTTCCAATAAACAGACAGATACAAAAAAGGCAACAGCAAAACAAAACTTTTTTCAAATTAGTAAATACTTAATAACCAAAAAATGCTGTGTATAAAACAATATTGTGTTTACTAAAAGTTTACTGCTTTCATCTTATTGTCATCAGGATTTCATCAGAGCAAATAAGGAGGTAAAGCCAAGTCCATGTATAAACACAAGTGTTATGTGACTATTCCAGTAAACAAATCAACAACAATATAATTATACAAACACAAATAGAAACAATAACTCTAAATATAATGAATACATACACACACACACGCACATTTATTTAGTTTAAAAAAAATATTGAAGCATACATATTCAAAAATTTGTATTAAAACATTGTTCGCTCTCTCTCTCTTTCTCTTTTTAGGACCCCTATAAGCAGTATGTGGGAAAATAGATTTAGACAAAATAATTATTTTGGCAACTGAAATGACAGGCAGTTTAAACACCAGGACTTAATGATAATATTTCAGTTAACAGTGTTTTAATAGTGAGAGTTGATTTGTTTATAAGAAAAGTCATATGATACTTAAATGTTTATAAAAGGAACTGATTTTACTTCTTTTATTGTTCTAACAAATTTTTGAAGACAATAGGAGAATATCACTATACTTTTAATAAGTATGGTGATTTTGTAGAGGCATTATAGCTCTTTTTTGGTTATTGGTTGTTTTTTGTCATTTCCAAATAGGTTCATAGGGATACCAGAGTAACAAGCACCAGGGTCTTTATAAGCTGAGCCATGCAACCTAATTCTGTTGTGTCTGTCTGTATAACTGGTGTTTATTAGGATGAAGTATGTTAGTTAAGACACTTTTAAAGATTATGTTGGGGGATAATAGATTGGGCATAGTTACTGTTTGCCTCAGAGACATAGTGGCCAGACCCAGGGTGAATTTCTATTTTCATCCATTGGTCAAGGTTAACCTTAAATAGGGATAGGGATGAACTCTGCTTCACATGGATGGGCAGCCTGTTCCAGAGCATGGGAATGATCTGAGACACACATATATCTCACCAACATGTTCTATTTATGGCACAAGCAAAACAGTGGCTTTGATACTGCTCATTTTGTAGATATGCAAAAGGACCATTAGAGGTGGAGATGAGGATGCCTTGTACATCAGACATGAATTCTCTGTCAGTTACCTGTTGGAGACCAAGATAGGGTTTTAAAGTTGTAGTTATCTGGCTATTAGCAATTAATCTATATTCATGGAACTATACAACACACCCAAATTTTTAGCTAAATTTGGAGTAAAATTAAGTGACTCTAAAATACTAAAGAATATTGATGTAGCTGTTTTAATCATATGCTGAAAGAAGATGCCTGCCTAAAGGCATCCAGCATTGTTTCAAACAGTTTTTTTTTACTCATCTGAAGATCATTTGTTTTCTAACTATGGTGGCTTTATGTACTATAAAACCAGCAGCAACATCAGAGGAAGCAAAAGACATTCTACACATTGCCTGGCAGCTTGGCAGCGTGCAGAACATTAAACCTAGAATTATTTCTAATACAAGATGCTCTACTATGCAGGCAGTATCATCCAGTGGAAGAATCTGATTTTTCTCACCTTTATCATCCGTTATTTGAGAAATATGATCCCCGGATTCACGAATCCTCCATGTAAGACTTAATAAGTCTTACTCGGAAGCTGCAGTTGAATGGTTTGACGTCAGCGTGCCATGAATATTTATGAGGGCACGCTGACTCAACCGTAACTCTTACACGGACTGAGTAGGAAAGCAGGGGGCGTGTCCGACTGCCAAGCAGTCTAAATCTGCATGCCCCTGCAAGGTTTTAAAAAGCATAATGTCAACACACAAGAGCGAGTTCGCTCAAATGTACTTGCACCCAACACCACACTCCCTGACACTGTAAACCCCCATCACACTTATATAAAGTAAATAATTAATTTTTTTTTTAAATCCACGATATAGCTGCCCGTATTTGCACGTGTGTGCAGGGTGTGCCCATTGCTTAGCTAGAGTTAGCAATTCTGACATGGAAGAGCATAAGAAAGAATGTTTATGCAAATCACACCAAATTGCAGTAGCGTAATGGTAGAGCATATGCACAAAGAGAAGGCATTCAGGTTTGAGTCCCACCACTCCCCTTCTTATTTATGTTTTAAATCAGTATTTGAAATAATACCAGACATATATGATTAAAATTTTATTAAAAGCAGTGACATGGCCAATGTATCAGTGAACAAAATATATATTTTTAAAAGACCCAGATATATAATAGCCTGCTGCTAAGCAACGTTTTACACAGCTAAACACAGGTGCCCATAGTTTAATAGCGCTTTACCCATCTAAACAGAGGTGCCCATAGTTTAATAGTGCTTTACCCAGCTAAACAGAGATTCCCATAGTTTAATAGCACTTCACCCAGCTAAACAGACTTGCCCATAGTGTAATAGCACTTTACCCAGCTCAATAGAGTTGCCCAAAGTTTAAAAGCGCTTTACCCAGCGCAATGTGTTTGCGTGGATGTGTGCGCCGCACCAACCAGGGCACAATAGGGCACCAGGGAGCAACGTAGAGCTAAGTTGCTTAAACTCAGCCACGCCCCCTAGCCTGTCTACACAGTATTAAAATAAAAGAATGACAAGGTTTGAACCCAGGACCCTTTGTATCATAATCAAAGTACAGAACCACTAAGCCATGACTACATAGGGGAAGCAGCCACTATTAACATTCATAAACTTACGAATGGTAGTTTAACCATTACTAAGCAGGTCTGCAGTCAGCCGAGAATTTTACAAAATGGCCAATCAAAAGAAAGTGCGGGAAATGCGGCATATTTAAGCCCCATAGGCAGGAATACTCACCATAACTGATTGTAGCTCACATTTGCAGTCAGAATGGCAGGTGCAGGAGAGGGTTCATGCTTCCGAGCACAACGTTGGGGCATCGAGGAGTCCAAATACATGGTTTGGCTCCTTGTCCACCGTCACGAGACAAGACTCCTGCAGGGCCAGTTCCAAGGGATGGAGTACAAGGCAGAGGCTTGGAACCGGTTAGCTCATGACCTCACCAGTGCCACAGGCGTTCCTCGGACTGGTGAGTAGGTCCGTCACCACCATGTAGACCTGAAGAGATGAAAGCAGGACTGCCTGAACCAGTGGATACTGGAAGCCCGTGGGATGCAGAATGCCCCACAACTGAGTATGTAGCCATGGAATGCAGTATGTGAGAATTGATAATGGAGTATGTATAACGGATAGGTATATCTCAATATCCCTTCATTTACTTTGCAGCTGCAGGTGACCGTGCTGCAAATCAGCAAGCCTATGCTGATAGGCTGCTAAGGCTGCACCACCAGGCAGGTTAGTGATTATTCTGCATGTATTGTTATATAAAATATGGGAGAGAGCATGAAAGAAAGTGTTGTAGTCCACTAAAACAGCCATAGAATTGCCTGAATAAGTCCTCTGCATGTACTGTCAGATAAAAACGTCAGAGAGGCAGAAAAAGAGTGTAGTAACCCATTAAGAAAGGTAACATATGTCTGGAATAATATCCCTGCAGGCACTGTCATATAACATAAGTGAGTGAGCCTGAAAAATATTGTTCTAACCTATTAATAAAGGTATAATATGTCTTGAACATGTCTGCCATAAACACCGTTAAAACAAATAAAGGAGTGAGCCTGTGGAAAAGTGTGCAATGTCATTAATAAAGGTCTAAAACCCAGAGTGTGTCTGTGTCACAGAGTCTGAAATGTTGTTGTACCCGTGGATTATACAAACAGTACTGTTTGAAAAAGTGCTGGCAACCCAGAATTATGCAGTCCCATATAAAGTGGGTGATGGAAGTGCTAGTAGCTGTGAAACATATATACAGTCCACAATAGTCATTTACTGGCTGGCATGAATAAGTAAACCTGGCACACGTGTAGCATGTAATTATTCACCAGAAATGTGAGTGTGTGTCAAGAAATGCTGGGTTCTGTACAAGTCGAAGTGAAAATGTCATGTGAAAACATCCCATATATGTAGATAAAGAAATATAAATGCAAACAAGAAATATGTAGGAGTAACATCTGCATCCTGGACAGTTAGTATGTCAGATATAGGTCAAGCATATATTGAACTAGCCAAACCCATGACACAACCTAATGTATGATGGCAAGTGTAATAATACAGGTAGGGGATATACACTTGCAGTCACTGGGGATGTAGTGTAGACTAAAAGGTCATTATAACATGTTAACCGAGGTTTTTTTCTACACCCTACTGTATGTGCATAAACCATGCAATTCCACACCTCAATGGGTATGTGTAATCTTAAATATTTGTTGGGACATATGTCCTATTGTTTTATAAATATTTGCATTGATGTTGATGCATGTGCCCTGTTCAAACACCACATTCATGGTGGTCTGTTTCTACCAAACATCCCTGCATGCTGTTGGAATATCCACTGTTGTTCAATATATGCATGTGTTATGCTTGCTGTTCAACTGTTGGAACCTTGGTGTGTTGGGTTAATGGGAATATTACTGCATGCTGTTACAACTAATCTGGGATGCTGTTGTTTATGTTGTAATTAAACACACCTAATCACAGAACGTATGGGAAGGCCGGTCCCAGCGGACCCACCTGTCCCTCCTCAGTTGGCGAGTGCACCTGGCACCAGCTGCTCTGGTGCCCAGCCCGGGCTCCCGTCTTCCATTGGTCCTGTGCCACCTTCGGGTGGAAGCGCTGCAAAGGATGGGGCTTGCCACCCCCGTGCAAGCATGGGCGGAGGAAGGCCACCTGTCACCCTTGCTAGGGTCCAGGCTGTGGTGCGTAGGGAGATCCAACATTCAGTTGCTGATCTCCTATGCCAGCTCGAGGTGAGAGTGGTGCATCTCTCGGGTGAGCCTGCCTGTCCTACACAGCCCTCAGCACAGCCACCCTCGGGGCTGTGAAGATGCAGTGGTGACTGCCCATGGGTGGGGATCTCAGTTCCACTGTTACCATATGTGGGCTCATGGGCTTGCGATTTCCAAACATCCTTCCCTGTCAATTGTGTCCACCCACCCCATGTGTCAAACTCCACCCCTGTATGCATCTTGTTTGTCTTGTCTGTTTACCTCCCCAACCTACCTCCCCAAATATACCTACTTCCTCAACTTCACATTCCACTCTCAACTGAAAAAAAAATAAAAAAAAGGGCAATCTGTTCCCACAAAAGAATTACGCCCTATACATAGCTGCCCAATTCGCACACATGTCCACTGGACCTGTAAACTGATAATTCTAATTGGCAGTACAACATATTTTGTTGTCCTCACCCCTCTTTCAGGGGTGGAAGGTTTCAAATTTCACACCAAATTTCAAACATATGCACAGCTGTTGCTGGTAAAGAAATGGGCAGCTATGGACCTTCCCCACACCCATCCTGCACATCCTGAGCTGGTTTTCCTACTGTCTTTCCCTCTTTGTGCCCCCTTTTTCACCACTTTCCTGTCTCCCCATTTTCTTTTCTTTAAAAGAAATTAGCACGGGGGTTAGTGGGAGTAAGCACTTTTAAGCAGTAGTTAGCGGGGGTGCATGAGTGTGAGCTTGTATGCGCTTAGCTAAGCATCACTAAGTGTCGCGCAAACCTGCTTACAACTACTTAAAAGTGCCTTAGTCACTCTGTATGACAGGTTCCTTGTACTGCTCAGCAACAAAATAAAATAACCTTGTCAGTCTCAAACCCCACACCTTGGACTCCCCAGTCTGCATGACGTACCACTAAGCCACAGCAAATATACAATAACTTGGTGCTGAAAGAAATATAACATGCATTACAATGAGCGAATGTAAAGGGAAAATAGGAAAGCCATAGGAATACATTGCAATAACTACTGTTGTATGCCAGTTAATTCTCTAATTCGAAAAGAAAGTACATACTCCCATGTATCCAGTGTTAGCATAAGGAGGTGTGAGTAAACGTACACACAGAGAAGAGTGTACTGGAAGAAGCAACAGTCAGGTTTCAGTACAACATGCATTTCACTGGCTACAACCCAGCTTCAGATATGAGACATATACCAACCTTCTGACTGAGATAACAGTGTCTACAGCAAACAAGCATGGTCCCCACCTTGCAAAACTGAAAGGGCTACGCCTACATATCCTATCATTTTATAGCAGTGTCCTGAAATCACAGTGAGAACTGCAATTACCACACAGCAGGCTGCATGCAATTACTAAATGGTGGCCAGCAATTGGTGCAGAGGCCATCACATGCACATGTGCATATACCTAGGAAAAGCAGCCTGTATCTGCTGTCCACACATGCAATAATATAATTGCAACAACTGGGAGACAGAGAGAGAGAGAGAGAGAGAGAGCATGAGAGAGAGAGACAGACACAAACAGGCAGAAGGAGACAGATGCTGAAAACAAGCAGCAACACACATAGGAAACAAAACCAAAAAAAAAAAAACAATAAAAAAAAAACACCTACAACAGACGGAGGTGAGGAATGCAAAGGTAAGGTATGTAACAGATATGTATTTGGTGACATCCGAAAGATGTGTCTGAAGGGTACTCTACATACTGTGAATCATCCATATGTGGCAGCAGTCCGTATCTATATGTACATGCACATTTGCATAGGGCAAGTGACATACTGCAACTGTTAGTGAAGGCTGGACATAAGTTTGTTGTTGAAGGCTGCTATGTGCACATATGTATGTAGGTTGTAGTGGGTGGCATTGCAGAAAGCAAGCAGTGCCGGTATATGTCATGTGGTGTTAAACACTGTGGGACTGAGCTACAGGCAGAGAGGCCTGCAACAGCTATACGCCCTGAGGACAGCAGAATGCATTCATCACAACATTGAGCAATAGTATTACATAACCGTATGTCTCACAACTGTTGCATAATTGACATCCCCACCATGAAAGGTGGGCAGTATATGTGCCTATATGTGCAGCTATATTTACAGCAATGGGTGTTTACATGTATGTGTATATATACATGTATATATACATATATATGTGTGTATAGATATATAGATATATATGGATATATTTATATATATATGGATATATATGGATAACTATAGATATATATCGCTATATATGTATATATATAGATATATATTGATATATATATATATATATATATATATATATATATATATATATATATATATATATATGTAGATATATATAGATATATATATAGATATGTATGGATATGTATAGATATGTATGGCTATGTATAGATATGGATAGATATGTATATATGCATGTATGTATATATATACACACACATATATATATATATATATATATATATATATATATATATATATATATATATATATATATATATGAGGCAGAGTGAGGGAGACACAGGGTCATATGTACTGCAACAGGTGCCTGTTGTCCAAGGCATGGACTGAACACCAGTGTTGATACCGCAGTACCATACCCCATTCCAAAACACCTTACGCAGTAACTGCCACATAGGTGGTAGCCTGCCTAACACTGATGGTGTCAGAAGGGTACATGGGACACAGGTGGACAGTAGGCTCCCCTTTGATAATCACAGTGATAACAGTAGTAATGTAATCTGTCTATGTGGTATGTGTCATCACAAAAGGTGTGTCATCTAGGGAAATATAGGTCGGTGTTTCCCTCTACTCATCGCAATGCCCCATGTGGTATGTACCTCACATAACAACTACAGCAAGTGGAAAGGCCACAGGCATACCTAACAAAGAGTAATACTGCCCTCAAACACATGCCCTATGCAGACTGACTCACACACCACAGCTAGAGTGCATTGCATACCGCCCACCCAGAGGTTACCACTGCCGAACATACAGAGGTATGTCACACCCATAGCAGTGGGCCAAAAACCATGACAACACCTCACCATCCCTCCGGGCTACATGACCTAGGGCCCTAATCCTTGTCACCGCACTAAACAGCACATGCTGGAAGTACAGGTTCCTATCCACAAATATGCCATACTGTGGACTAAACCACCCAGCATGAACAAACAAGGCTCCTCATTAGCAGATGTCATACATACTCCTGATGATTGTTTTGGAGTTAGGTAATATGCCCTGGGAGTCACCTCTGTGTATCCGGTTGACAGGAGCAAGTGAAATCACATTACATGTGTGTCAAAGGCCAGGGTAGCATATGGCTAGGCTGCTCTAGGCCCTAGGGCCAATAGCGTATTACCTACCTATTACACAATGCACACACACACATGTACTCAGTGCAATACCTGCTATGTAAGGTAGAATGAGTGTGACAGTGACTGTGTGCAAGGTTTGTAAAGATGTGATAGCTTAGTGTGAGGTTGTGTCTGTCATGGTAGTTTGTGTCCTAGGTGTGAGGCCGGAGAAAGACGTGTCAGTTATTGGGATGCCGACATAGTAGGATGGCATATGCTGTGACGTAGTTCCTTGTGTACGACTGTGGTGTCCCAATGTAGGCTGAAGCAATATATGTATGTTCAGTAAGTGGTACTGCTGGTGACTCCAGCTCACATATGAACTATTGTACTAACTGAAGCTGTAGACCTAAACAGCACAGTATGGTGTATGTTCACAGTCCCTGGTAACACTGTCTTGTGTGTTTCCTGTAGTCTGCACAGATTACATACTACAGACATAGGTATCTGTAAGTAGGGGCACACAGTACTTTAAGGTACACAGGTAATGCTCATCTGTGTCGGCATACATCTGTGTGTCTTATGTATGTCCGATATGTGTTTAATGATGCCTGTACCATGCCTGCAATGACATATGTGTTACAGGGTATGTGTGTGTACCTAGCAACATATATACTCTGTTACAGCAGTATGCCAGCTATATCAACAACCGTGCACATATGTCAGGTAGGGGTATGGCATCAAAGACTAGGGTTGTTTACCGGTAATACTGTAAATGTACATAACATTCATTGCATTTGATGACGTATTTCTTCATGCATTAGCTAGATATATACCCCCCCGGGATGAGCTTGTGCATTGTATCCCAAACAGTATGCTCACTACTGGTGTATACTGGTATGTTATATGGAGTGTGGCAGGCACTGTCAGCCAGTTGTGGGCTGAGCACTGATATGTGGTATCCTCTGATAGACAGATAGATGTTATATATGGCAGTTAAGTGATATCTGTACTTCATAATGTTAAGTGTGCCACATGACATGCTCACACATATCGTTTAATTGTCTTCCAGGGTTATGGCTCATCAACGAAACCCATCGTATTCAGCTGCAGAGGAGCAGGAAATTCTGAAATGCCTGGTGCAGCACTATAACCTGTTTTTTTCCAAGGCCAGCCAGCACCAGCATGACCGTACTGCAATGTGGCAAGACCTTGTTCATCAGGTAAATGACATAGGCATGCATAGCTGGACATATGAGCAGGTACGCCATCACTGCAGCGATTTAATTAGACATGTCTGGCGGTGTGCGTCTGATATCCATAGGCAACAGCTTGCCACAGGTGGTGGGGCGGCCATACATCCCCCCTCACCAGAGTGGAGGAGTTGCTCCTAAGCATGGTGGCTTCTGGCCTACAGCAGCAATAGTGTCACACATGTGTCATCATGGAGGCCGGAGCCACCCAGCAGGATGACATGGCACGTGAAGGTAATACGCTCTAGCTGTAGACTACCGTTACCTGTATTGTTAGAATATGCATATGTGAGATGTGTACTGAGTGTTTAGCAGTTGTGCTGCCTAACGTGTGCAATACTGATATTTGGAATAGTATCCGTACACCTGTGACTGTTGACTGTTGATCCACTGTCGTTTAGCACACTCACAGTAGCAATGCCACAGTTGTGGCCACTGACAAACTGTGTCATATTCTTCTAGGTCCCTCTGGTGTGACAGCAGGGCAGACAATACATGCTGGTGAGTGTGTTAACACTTTAATATTGGTAATGAAATGTGCATGTCATAGGTGAGATGTAGGACATGTACACGTAACACACCTACGCATAATGCATGCTGTGCATGTTTGCTGTGAGACATCAATCAATTCAGTAAAGTCAGTAGCTGCCTCAATCACATGCAATGTACGGTGCAGCAGACACAATTGTGGCAACACTGTACTGCACATTGGATATGCATAGTTGCTACAGCTGTACACAACAGAACATGTTTATCATACACAGTACACGAAAACATGCTACATTTGGCATTACCAGACACCTGCTGTAAGGTCACACTTCAGTATCCCACATGTCATGCACACACACATGATGTACCTCAGGGGTAGAGGCCTATCATGGGGCTGTGCAACACTCTGCAACACATAACACAGTCATGTTAGGCAATGCTCCCTATTGGGCACCTCATACACCCATGTACAAGGTGGCTGTGTAATTGTGAACGTAGCCACGGCACTGCAGTTCAGGTACAGCATGCTATGCAGTTGTCTTGCACACATTAGTAGCTGTGAGTGACCACAAGATGCATGTTGACGATGGCACAGGGTACTTAACCCCATCCAGTCACAGTGACCACAGTACTACTCATAGCAGTCATTGCTTTGCACCTCAGTGTTGTGTGTGTGCAAACATATGCACCTATACACAATATGCATAGCATGTTGTCTGTGTGCTTACATATGCCAGTATACACAATATGCACAACAGTCACCATCCACACAAAGTGTCACATATATGTCCTGGAATGCTAGTGGGTGTATAGGTCACTTGACAGACATTGGGTATGTGTGGTGTTTAATGTTGCAGTCATGTAGCATGCCATGCCATGTCTGGCACCCACATATCTGCAATATGTCCCACACTCACCATAATCACTGTGCACTGGCCATGTTGGCCATTGGGATTCCTTCACATCAACATGCACCGCACATCCCGTGTGTGTACATAGCATGCATGTGCTACACCCGTGCCCACTATTATCTGCTATGGATACAGACACTGCACTCAGACATGGATATCTATGTGTCACACAGATAACACATGCAGCCATGGCATGTATACTTGTGAGTGATGGTGCACAGGGCATTGCAGAGCTGATAATACCTGCACAGCAATGTTGTGTCCATGTACACATTGTCTTCCAAGTTGTAGCCAATCACTGAACAACTACACAGTTGCATCAAAGCCATGTATACTGCCATTTAATAGGGGCGTCTACACTTGCACTGCATGGTCTTGTGCAACACATATTCTGCATGCTGACACGTGTGTGGTGACTGTCTACCTTGTGATACTGACATACACCTTCACCCACTATAGAGTATGTGTTGGATTGCTGGTATGTGTGTGTATGTGCTGTAGTGAGGTGTGTATTAGTGTTCATGTGTGCATGTGTGCATGTGTTCATGTGTGCATGTGTTCATGTGTGCATGTGTCCATGTGTGCATGTGTGCATGTGTCCATGTGTTCATGTGTGCATGTGTGCATGTGTGCATGTGCAGACCGTAAAGTGTGTTTCCTGTCTTCCTCTCACAGGTGCTGAGTTAGGGCTTGGCGAAAGCAGCAGGCAACCTGATGCCACTGCCACGAATAGTGGTGATGATGACACATGGATTTTGGCACAGGAAGATTTGACAGGGTCTGTCGTTGGTCCGCCAATCGACAGTACACAGTGTTCAACCCCATCTATGCGCACACTCATACTGTCAATACATCCCTCACCACCAATGGCCATAGGCGAGGGACAGCATACAGTTGGCATTGACCAGGAGAGTGTGGTACTTATGGCACTTGCATCCCCTCACAACAGCCATAGCCGTAGACCCAGAACTGTACCACATAGGCAGAGGTCCAGGGGTTCTCAGGGGAGCACCACTGGTCATATTGCCCTTGGCAGGCGTGCCCTCACAGGTCTTATGACGACCAGTATGTTCCGGGCTGTAATGCAGGCTCAGGCAGGTATGGAACGGTACACCAGGCAGGGACTTAGGGCACAGAGGGCACATTACACCGCTATCAATGACAGCATCCGTGACCTTGCCGGTGCCATCCTTGCTTACACCGAGGTCGTTGATAGACATTGGGAAAAGACGTTAGATGCCCTCCACAACATGTCTTCCATGAGCCAGGACCATGCGGGATGGTTGAGATGTCGACACAGACGCATGCCAGCAACAGCAACAGCTGGCAGTTGTCTCAGACAGCCCACAGTTCACAGCCGCTCCCGTAGTGGCAGTACCAGCCCCAGCAATGCTGGGGCTGGCCTGTCCATTGACCGTCCCAGTAGACCATGTGCACGTGGCTCTGGCCAGTCCCAGCAGGGACATGGGTCCAGTCATTATACCTCTGCCTCTGATGACAGTACTCAGTCAGCGTTGGTACCCGTTCCTGTCCGTAGCACCCCTGCAAGGCACAGGTACTGTATCCGTGGCCAGAGACAGTGATCTGTACAGCCTAGCAGGTACAGTCTGTGGCTGTCCCACAAACTACCGTATATGGCAGCCATATTGTGGAGCTGTGTGCATGCACACACACACATTAACCAAACAACTAGGGCTCACATATGCACACACACATTACATCAACATTGGCTCAAGCTGTACTGTTGTCCCTCGCACACACACACACACACACACACACACACACACACACACACACACACACACATGCAGACATGTCGATTGGATGGGTCAATGTCAGGCTCTGGCAAACAACAAAACACCCTGTGCATATGATGATATCTGTGTCGCCTCCTGTCATCTGCATCATTGATGGAGGGACAGGCTGACATGGTGCTGATGCACAGTTTGACACTATAGCAGTGTAGCAATAATAGCAAGTTGTCAACAAGGAAGTGTAACTACATCCTTGTAGGTATATCTGAGCAGACATTATGCATCAAAGCTCTGATTGTCAATGTAGCATTGTTTACACCACTGTTAAGTCTGAGTATGTATTGTCCACCCATGTGCCACTTGGCTGAAGTGTAATGTGTTGCCAGCATGTGTTAGTGAGTGGACAGTACGTGTGTAATGTGTGCAGTACAGATTAGCAAGTGTACATCTGTGAACATGGTGGGTGTGCACTGTCTGGATGTACGTGCATAGTGGACACATGGGACGTGTGGCATACCCTGTCGTACACATTGTTAACATCTCATAGTATCTTTCAATGGCCAGTATGCATTCTACTACAGTTATGTACTAACATGGGTAGACATGTGTATGACATGGGTTGACACTATGCTGTGGGTGATACCGTTAATATCTGTCAATGATTTGCAGTCTGGTAGTATACACAACCTCAACAGCATGACTATAAGCAATCATTGGATGGTGTTCTGACAAATGACACACAGTAGTTGGGAACCCAGTAACAATTGTATCCTTCCGGTGCTACACTATAACACTAACCAGTGGTAATGACCGTCACCCATTCCTGATACCACACCTGTTTGGCATATAGCCCCCTTAGGTACATGCAAACACACTAGGGATGTGTCCATCCAAATCTGGAAATGCATGGATTGGCCTACAATGCATTCCCTGGATGGGACGCATATCCTACACAAGGGTATCATACAGACAGATACCGGTTGTCTGATACATGCTGTATAGCAGTAAGCCGACTATGGTATAGTCATCCTCATGTACTATACATACTATCCCGTCAGTACCACACAGGTGGTAGCCCTCAACATGTATGTTAGGTACCAATGTGTACATACAGCCTCATGTTATGTCATGTGTCCCTTGGTATCCACATATCCATAGGTATTGTGGAGTGCCAAGGTGTATCACATAAGACATTAGAGGCCTGAATGCATATCCACAAGGCAGTCGTACACCTATAAAGACTGTCCATTCTTGGCAGTCTTTGTTGTGTATGACCATGTCTGACATATACCCTAGGCATATACCCTCACTCACACTACTCTTAAGTAACTAGTAAAACGGACAATGGATCCAAACCAATGCCAGTAAGCCTCTAAACCTTTAGAAAATAAATTTAATCAAGCTGAAGTGCGTTTAATTTCGTACACTTTTCGTCAGAGCCCAAGCTCCGACTTCTTCAGAGAAATTTCAAACATTGATACAACAGATGCAACATCAATAAGTAAACTCTGTATAATTGAATCCAATTAATTAATTAATCAATTGAATTTAAAAATTAAAATTTAAAATTTAAAAGCACAAACTCACTCCTAGGAATTGTCAAGAAGCAACAATTCATAAATATATTTTTAGAAAATAATAGTAAGCATACATATATTCCTATGAGAAACATTATTAGAAGAAATGCGTTAAAAAGAATTAAGTAAAATAACATAAATAAAATAGAATAATGCTCCCTATAAGGATACCCTTCAGAAATGTACCTTACAAAAATGTATGACTCTATATAAACGAACATGAATTAATAAGTTGTAATATTTGTTTATTTAAAACTAAATAGATGCATTTATCTATGCTGACGGTAATCCATGTAATTAAGTACAAGTAATTGTCTCTCTATATGACGTATATAAATGTAACTAACTTCATCTCTGCAGGACATGTATAAAGCATATATGTACAATGTGCAGGAAATGTACTACGTACAACTAACGAACTGGATTAATAATTCAATAGGTAATTATAAATTCAGTATATATTTAGAAGTTCGTTAGATGTTAAAAATTCATTAGATGTTTAAAAAATTCATTAGATGTTTAAAAATTCATTAGATGTTTAAAATATATATATATATATATATATATATATATATATATATATATATATATATATATATATATATATATTAGATGTTTAAATAAATATATATTTTCAACTAGTGGTTATAAATGTGTGTGTGTGTGCACGTGTACAGACACATGTACACGTGTATATATATGTATAGACATAAACACACACACACATGTGTTCACAAATAAGTGTATATACACAAGCAATTACACACCCGCACACATATGTGTATCATTTAACAAACACTATGTGGCTAGAAAATTCAACTAAGTTATGGGCAGGATGTATCAAATATGGCAATATAAAAAGATAAGTAAGTTGTTGGCTGTTGGTGAAGCACCCTCCAAGAGGAAAAAACGCTGAGAGAAGAAGGGAGCCACTTTTGAGATTTTAAGTATTTTTTCTCTGTTTATTTGCTAAGTTTTTCTGCATAGCTGCCTAGCTTGAGCATTTTCTGGCTTGTTAAACTTGATTTCTGTATTAGTAGCTGTATTTAGAGCACAACCAAAAGCTGTTTGCTGAATTTCCTGTTTGCACTTAATTTTAAATCGTTTTTTTCTTAAAACTTGCATATTTTCTGTCCTTGACCTAGCACTCTTGTGTGGGGTCATTTACTGCACTGTTATAACTTGATATTACTTGTGAACCTCTGCTATCTCTGTAAAAACAAAACAAAAAAAATCTTGCTTTTTCCCACTTTTCTGAGAGTTAAAAAAGTTCAGTTACAGGCTTGCTGTTCCTGAACTGTTTGAAAGTTTCTGTGAGGCCATTTTTGCTTGGGCTGAAGGAGGGTCTCTGTGTTTATCAGTGGGAGTGACTAACATTGAGCAGCTTCCCTGCCCCCCGGAGAGGTGGTTACTGACTTGAAACTGTAGTTTTTTTGGCCACTAGGGGTCATTTCCATAACTCCTTCATTTGTCCTCGGAGGAGTGGTTTAGGGCAGTGACTTGTGGTTTGTTGGCCAATTTGGGTCATTTCCTGTCTTTTCCAGCCCCCTGCTATAAAGCACGCTTTAGCGCGATTTAGCCCGATTTAGAGCGATTTAGTGCGGAGCTGCCACTGTTGCACACTAGGGCAGTGCCGGTTAAGCAGGTTTAAACTATTCGGGCTACCTAAAGTCCACTCTTCAAATTTTCCCTTAAAACTACCTTCCTCGAACTATACTACTGATCTAATCAGCGTATCCTATAATTAAAAAGATCATCTCTACTTGACTCCAAGTAGACTATTCTCTATCTGTTAAACGTAGCACTTGCTCCTACAGTACTTATTACCTTGATACGGCACTCTTGTCATAGATAGTACCCCAAAAAGGCAACCCCCCATTTCTCGGTCACCCACGTCCCGGAATCTTTTAAAGTTTTTTGTCTATTCCTTCTAGCATGTCGAGGGATCAGTTGCTAGTGTCCTCTCCTGCTCAGCTGGTGAACCTGGGAATATTGAGGCAATGTTACAATTGCCTCATGTACACAGACAACCCTCTCCTCCTCCCACAAAACACAAATACATGCGCGAGATGCAACTACACGGCCAAACTGGAGGCTGAGCTCTCTCAACATAGGACTGGCAAGACCAGTCAGGAGGAGAAGGTTACCACACACACTATAGACCCAGTCTCACATATTACCATTACAACCTCAAATCATACACATAAACACACAAAGACATACTGGAGGCTCTGATCAAAAATCTACCAAAACAGCAGAGGCCACCAAAGCAGACACCCAAACAACCACCACCTCAGAACACAACACCTGCAACACATAGACCTCACAGTCAGAGTGTCAAACAGTCACAGCCCTTAAGGCCAAACACAATGCCAGACACACTAGTCATTGGTGACTCCATAGTCAGACACACTGACGTCCGCTCACCAGACTGAGTAAGGAGAAGGTCACAGTAAGCTGCCTGTCGGGCGCTAGAATCCGCCACATAACGCAAGCACTCAGGTCTCTCAACAGCAGGTACAAATATGATTCAGTCATTGTCCACGCTGGTGTAAACGACCTGAGACGTACCTCCTTGGACTACATGAAAAGAGACATTGAGGAGCTCTCTGATTATGTAGCCCAGACAGGTATGACCCTGACCTTGAGCAGTATCCTACCTTCACCAAGAATGATGCCACAATACAGAGATAAGATGATCAGCTTTAACAATTGGCTTAAACACTGGTGTCATTCAAAGGGGATCCAGTGTCTGTCTGCCTGGGATGACATGCTGGACAAGCCACGCTGCTTCAAGGGACGGCTTGCACCTGTCACCCCTGGATTCCGGATATTGGCAAAGGCTCTTGCCACCCCATAGTGCCTTTTTAGGCAAGGCTCAAATTCTAAACCTACCACCCTAGAACACAAAAAGGAAAAAACTAAGGGTAATGCTGCTCAATGCCAGAAGTCTAAATCTCAAAATGCACGCACTCGAGGCCCTTCTCAGTATGGAGAACATCGATGTCTGTGCTGTGACAGAAACCTGGTTCAAGGCTCCTGAGAGCACCGCGCTATCAGGTTTTACCTCATATCATGCGTTCCGCCCCAAAATCTGGACAATACCAAGAAAGGAGGGGTATCCATATTCATCAAGGACACCCACACCTCAAGACTGGTGGCAACGCACGATGCATCGGAGACCATCCAGGTGCAATTAACCATAGGCAAGACTGCTCTGCAAATTGTAGCATGTTACAGGCCACCCTCACAAACTCAGGAACCTCACATGGCCTTCCTGAAAACACTAGAGGGATAAATGTATCACCAAACACCATCATACTAGGTGACTTCAATTACCCTAATATAGACTGGGAACACTACTCAAGCCCAAACACCCTAGCCCAAAAGTTCCTGGAATTCATAAACTCAAATGCCATGGAACAACTAGTCACCATCCCCACAAGAGGAGATAACATACTTGATCTCATCATCACGAACATGGGAGCACAATGTTCAACACAGGTGTACCCCTCACTGGTGAGATCAGACCACAAACTAATCTCGCTGGAGGTCCTCATCCCACCCCACCTGAAATAAAAAGACCACAGTAAAGAACTTCTCAAAAGCCGACTTCACACTTCTAAAGACTAGTGTGGTCTCCTTTAAGGCCCCGAGCCATGGAAAACAGTACTCAAGCCGCTGAATCACTTACAAATGCCTTCTACCAGCACCTGCAGGACTGCATGGATAAGGCAATCCCAAGCAAAACAAAGACTCTTTGTACCAAAGGCAAGCATCCAGTCTGGTGGACCCCAGCCATAAACAAACTCTACAACAAAAGGAGGAAGCTACTACAAGATAGAGCAAAATCCTTAAAAGGTAAGACACCCTTGATCACTATAAGTAAAAAACTAAGAGCTCTCATAAAATCATCCAAAGCAAATTTCGAGAGAAAATAGCTAAAGACTCAAAAGACAATCATAAGGCCTTCTTTAGCTATGTTAGAAACCTGGGAGGAAACTCCCAGATATGCTCAGAGCTAGTTCAAAATGATGTGAAGATTACTGATCCTACAGACATTGCCAACATACTGGCTGACAGGTTCAGTGCAAACTTCTCCCCCCCCCAAAAGGAGAGATATCTATACCAAACGATTGCAGCCCCCCAAACATCTCCAGCGCCCAAGTGAGAACTGCTCTCTCCAAAGCAAAGACACAGCATCCATGGGACCTGATGGTGTCCCCGGCTGTGTGCTCCATGAACTCAATGAGGAATTAAACCCACAGCTAGGACAGCTGTTTAATCAAAGTCTTACCTCTGGATACGTACCCAGGGAGTGGCGCACTGCAACTGTGGTACCACTTCACAAAGGCGGTGCCTCCACCGACCCTGGAAATTACCGCCCATTAGCTTGACAAGCCTTATCTGCAAAGCCATGGAGAGGATCATAATGGACCTCATAAATAAAGACATAGGGAATTTGCAGACTTTGGATCCAACCCAGTTTGGCTTTGTCAAAGGCAGATCATGCCTTTTAAACTTGGTTGACTTTTTCAAACAGTCACCAAAGCCATTGATGAGGAAAGGCAGTCCATACAGCCTACCTCGATCTGGCTAAGGCCTTGATACAATACCCCATTCGGGTATCATTGAAAAACTCATCAGCTTAAATGTCAACCCATACATCACAAGATGGGTTGCAAACTGGCTGAGTGACAGAACCCACAGGGTCAGAGCTGCTGGCCATGTCAGACTCAAAGCCTGTCACAAGTGGTGTCCCACAGGGCTCAGTCCTGGGCCCACTCTTGTTTGGCATCTACTTTTCAAGTACAAGCAAACACAGGAGGGTTATGGCTGACAAAGTTTGCAGATGACTGCAAACTGGGCGCCATAGTAGAAAACACATCTGACACAGATATCCTTCAGAAGGGTCTCACAGAAGCGGATAACTGGTGCCAGAGCCACGGCCTAAAGTTAAATGCCAAAAATGCATAGTCATACCCTTCGGGAAAAACAAGGTTACCCTAGCTACCAAATAGGTGGCAATCCACTGAGCACAGAAGAAGTTATCAGGGACCTGGGGACCCAGGTTGATAGTAGTCTGTCATTCGACACCCATGTAGCTAAAGTAGTTAGGAAGACCTTCTACATTGCCCACCATATCATGAAGGGATTCTCATCTAGATCAAGGCTGGTCATAGTCTCCCTTTACTCATCACTCATCTCACCAATGATTGAGTACAATGCCCCATTCCCTTTGTATCTGACCCGACACTTGCAGCAGCTGGAGAGGCCACAAAAGTTCCTCACCAAAAGGATAAAGGGTCTCAAAAATCTGTCCTATGCTGCCCGACTGAAAGAACTCCAGCTCTATTCAGTCGCTTACCGCTTGCTCAGAGGTGACCTTTGCCTAACATACAAGGCCATGTCAAACCCAGATTTGATGAATATGCTTCACCTCAAAAATCTAGATCCATCAGAGCCACAAGGGCGGAGACTTAAACCTTGACACGGCTATTAATAGGACGTGCTGGAGGGATAGATTCATCACCCAAAGACTCCCTATGCTGTGGAACAAAATCCCGGTACATGTGAGGCAGAGCACCTCGCTGGCCTTGTTCAAGAGAAATCTTGACCAATGGATGGGAGATCGCAGATATACCCCAGGGATTACCTCAGTGTCACTGCTCGACAGAGGCACAGAAAAATAATGGGTATAGTTCCCCATACTAAAGGGGTGGCCTAAGCCACAAAACGATGGGCTAGGCTTGTAAATGCCCTCGGGCAGATAGCCTAGTATGAACCTATGAACCTATGAACCTATAATGGCCTGTGTCAAATATTAAAATTAAAGATAAGGTTAAGTAATAAAGATGCATGTATATATGTATACACATATCTGTAATGATAAACTGTACTAAGCTAATCCCACAGAAACTCTGAGAGATTGGTGGAATACGCTGTTTGATAAGCTTGTATAGGTTAAATGATCAAAGCTAATGCTATTCACTACCTATCCAAATTTTTTTAATCTAAGAATACATTTGATGGATGTCATTTCATTTATCCCTGGAAATTGGCTTGCGTTGGTTTTAAACTGCCAAATGAGTTCTCTCCTTTCAAGTTTGAGTGACTCTGGTCCCCCTCTATCGTCTCTTGTTAATTGATCTATAGCACGAAACAGGAACATTTTTAAATTCAATTGATTAATTAATTAATTGGATTCAATTATACAGAGTTTACTTATTGATGTTGCATCTGTTGTATCAATGTTTGAAATTTCTCTGAAGAAGTCGGAGCTTGGGCTCTGATGAAAAGTGTACGAAATTAAACGCACTTCAGCTTGATTAAATTTATTTTCTAAAGGCTTAGAGGCTTACTGGCGTTGGTTTGGATCCATTGTCCATTTTACTAGTTTGTTTTTGTCTTTTGGAGTTGTCACTCTTAAGTAACTGTCATGGGTGTGTGTGCCACAGATGACCTTGGCCACAGAACACTACAGTGGACGGCCTTGTCGCATACATACATATGTGACCTACGATCTGAGAAGCAGCGTCACAACCTGTCAATGGAAACAAATGTATTCATGTAGTATGCAGGCTTCACACCTATGTGCTGATTGAGGGGACATGTACACATATATATTTGCTATGCAGATACCTGATGTGTGCAATGCACTTACTGTTGTAACCATACCATAGTAAAAGCAAAACCCACACCACATTGATACACACACAGTCAGTATTTGTAGGATTCACACCCCTACCTAACTATGTTATTATACTAGAGAGAGACGCATTAACACGGCACGCTATTTGCTTTACTGGCTGGTTTCTCTTCTCCTGCTGTATTTGTAGGATGGTGACATCATCAGACTTTCCAAAGAGGAATGTACCTCTTTTAGTGTGTTTTCCCAGTATCCAAAATGTGCACTCTTCTCAAAGAATACTGCACACATACACCCCCCACACACACACACGCAGTCAGCAATTGCAAGACTCAAACCCCTGTCTAACTATGTTATGACACTACAGGGAAACGCATTAACACAGCGTGCAATTTGCTTTATTGGTTGGTATATCTTCTCCTGCTGTATTTGTAGGATCATCAGACTTTCCAAAGAGGAATGTACCTCTTTTAGTGAGTTTTCCCAGTCTCCAAAAAGGGGACACCTCTCAAAGGGAACTGCACATATACACACCCCCCACACACACTTTTAGTGAGTTTTCCCAGTCTCCAAACAGGGGACACCTCTCAAAGGAAACTGCACATATACATACACCCCCCACACTTTTAGTGAGTTTTCCCAGTCTCCAAACAGGGGACACCTCTCAAAGGAAACTGCACAAATACACTCACTGTTTGCAGGATTCAAAACCCTATCTAACTATGTTATGATACTAGAGAGAGACGCATTAACATGGTGCATTATTTGCTTTACTGGCTGGTTTCCCTTCTCCTGCTGTATTTGTAGGATGGTGACATCATCAGACTTTCCAAAGAAGAATGTACCTCTTTTAGTGTGTTTTCCCAGTCTCCAAAATGTGCACTCCTCTCAAAGAATACTGCACACATACAAATCCCCCCGCACACACACACAGTCAGTAATTGCAGGATTCAAACCCCTACCTAACTATGTTATGACACTACAGGGAGACGCATTAACACAGCGTACGATTTGCTTTACTGGCTAGTATCCCTTCTCCTGCTGTATTTGTAGGATCATGACATCATCAGACTTTCCAAAGAGGAATGTACCTTTTTAGTGAGTTTTCCCAGTCTCCAAAAAGGGGACACCTCTCAAAGGAAACTGCACACATACTCACACACACCCCACACACTTTTAGTGAGTTTTCCCAGTCTCCAAAAAGGGGACACCTCTCAAAGGAAACTGCATACATACACCCCCCCACACACACACACTCACTGTTTGCATAATTCAAACCCCTACCTAACTATGCTATGATACTAGAGAGAGATGCATTAACACAATGCGCTATTTGCTTTAGTGGCTGGTTTCTCTTCCCCTGCTGCATTTGTAGGATGGTGACATCATCAGACTTTCCAAACAGGAATGTACCTCTTTTAGAGAGTTTTCCCAGTCTCCAAAAAGGGAACACCTCTCAAAGGAAACTGCACACACACACACACACACACTCACTCAGTGTTTGCAGGATTCAAACCCCTACCTAACTATGTTGTTATACTAGAGAAATATACGCATTAACACGGCGTGCTATTTGCTTTATTGGCTGGTTTATTTTCTCCTGCTGTATTTATAGGATGGTGACATCATCAGACTGGACATAGTGATGTGTGTACACTTTGTTTTCTGCCATTCCAGGAATGGTCCATGTGGATCAGCAGGTGTCAACAGCTTGAACAAGACCTCAGATTTCTTACCTTGTGTGATCTATCTGTGGACACACTGACATTCCGTCATATGTCAACACATATTTATGCACAGCTTGTTGGTTTTGTGGATACTACATGTGTCTGGGATGTTGATAAAGGGTTATTCAAAGTCTATGTGACACATGTGTAGATGTGTTCATTGATGTATGTCCTGGGTGGCTGCCTTGCAAACAGTACTAGCATGTTTGAGAACCATGATCCGCACATGAACATACCACAGTTGGTAGGGTTGTGTGTATGTCAGCTTCCAATAGCTCTGTTTATGACTGCAACCATGATGGACTCCATGACCTTGCAGATCAGACTTCATAGGCGTACTGGACTTGACTTACCATGGTGTGTTGTGCACCAACACTTGTGGGGAGTGCCATATGTAGCTGTGACATATTCAACGGTTCCACATCCTGTGTAGGGGGTGAGGCTCAGCTGACTGTTCAGGTGCATGATCTGTTTGGTTTGTAGTTTGTGCATAACACATATTGGGAATCAATGTATTCCACTTGCTGCCATGCTTTTGGCAATGGGGGTAGCTGCTCATCCATTCTATATGTGATATCTCCTGGTATGATGATATGGACTATTGTCAGTGGGAGGTGGGTTTGTACATATGGGCCGTCATGATGTCGGCATTGTCACCCAGGTACAGTTGGCCCTAACTCAGTACATATATGGGTGTACATTGCTATTTATGACATAGCTGAAGGAGGTGTCATGATTCAGTCTGGACTCCTTCTCAGTTACTCTTTACAAAACACCAACGAACATGAGCACTAATCCCTGTTATACTCTTTTACACGCTTAATACCCTACTGATCCTTTGTGATCAGGCTACAGAGTATATCATGATAATATCCTGGCAAGTCCAGGGGTCGATTTCGTGTGTACTCTCCAGTCCAGCTGGTGGATGTTGTGATATTGACACAATGTCACATCTGCCTCATGTACACAGACAACCCTCTCCTTTTCCCGACAAACTCAGATATATGTGTGAGATGCACCTATATAGACATACAGGGTGCTGAACTCTCTCGACCCATGACTGGCAGTCTGTCAGGTGGTGAAGGTAACCACACACACCACATATCAGTCTCCCATATCCTCTAGCAACAGCACTCGATCCACATTATCACACATAGACATACGCAGATGCTGTAAATGTACTCTACCTAAGCAGCAGAAACCTCCAAAGCAGACACACACACACCTGCTACCCCACTACAATACCCACATATCACATAGTTCACAATGTCAGTGTGCCACACAGTCACTGCCCTTCAGGCTAAACAACACACCTAATACACTTGTAATAGGCAACACTTATTGTCAGACACACTGACATACCACTCACCAGCCCTAACAAGGGAATAGTCACGCTGGACTGTCTGTTGGGTGCCAGGATCTGCCGCATAACACAGGCAGTCGGGTCACTCCAAAGCAAGTACAGGACTGGCACCATCATTGTCCATGGTGGTGTGTATAACCTCAGATGTTACTCCCTGGACCACATGACATGATACATGGAGGAACACTATGATCATGTAGCCCAGGCCAGTATGACCCTGACCTTGTCTAGCATCTTACACCCACCATTTATGATGTCACAGTATACGGACAAACATATCACATTTAACAGTTGCCTAACAAATTTGTTTAATTAATAGGGGATACAGTGTCTGTCAGCCTATGGTGACATGCTCAACATGCCACGTAGCTTCACTATGGACAGCTTGCACCTGTCACCCTTGGACTTTGGTATGCTGGCTAAGGCTCTTGCTACCACCAGAGTGCTTTTTTTAAGCAGGGCTCAGAAGACAAACCCACCTCCATAGACATTACAGGTTAAATGAAACTAAGGGTAATGCTGCTCAACAACAGTCGTGTTAACCTCATATTGTGACCACTCAGGACTCTCCTTAGTATGGAGGATAGCGATATCTGTGCACTGACAGACGCCTGGTTCAGGCTCACTTATGCACACCAGCACTACCAGGTTATGTTTCATACCATGCTGTCTGACAACAAGCCTTGGAACAGACATCACAACTAGGGGGAGTATCCATATACATCACAGATACACACACCTCCGGGTTACTAGCACTGCGCAAAGCATCACAGACCATACATATACAACCGCCATTGTGCAATACTGCCTTTCAGTTTGTTGCCTTCTACAGAACACACTCCCAAACTCAGGGACCACACTCGGCTTTCGTGGGAACTATGAAGAATATGAAGGTCTCCACAAACACCATTATATTGTGTGACTTCATATACACAAATATTGACTGGGGACACTACTCAAGCCCCGACACCCTCATCCAACAGTCGCTACAATTTGCAGACTCATATGCTATGGCACAACCAGTCAGCACAGCCACAAGGGGGAATACATATTGGACCTGATCATCACCAGTGATATACCCCTCATTGGTAAGGTCAGAACATACATGTATCTCACTGGACATACATATACCCTCCACACACCCATTCTGGGTAATCTTGGTGAACTTCTCATGAGCCAATGTCTCACTTCACCGCAGCAAGGTGGTATCCTTCAGAGACCCTGAGACAGTGGCAAATACGGCTCACACTGCTGCATCCTTTACATACACATTCTATGGACACCTAGTGGACTGCATGGATTGTGCTATCCCAAATAACAACAGGACTCACTACTCCAATGGCAGGGGACCTGTCTGTTAGACCCCAGCCATTAATAAGCTGGATAACATCAGGAGGAAGCTACTACATGATAGAGCACAATCCCAGTCTGGGAAGGCATCTGTGATCTGTACTAGCAGACAGCTACGATCACTCATGAACTTTTCTAAGGGCCGCTTCTACCGGACAATTGCAACAGACACGTAGGACTATCACATGGCCTTCTTCAGTTATGTCAGGAACCTGGGTGGACACTCACTGATATGCTGTGAGTTACTGCATGCTGACTAAACCTACCCTGAACCCACTGTCATTGCCAACATCCTGGCAAACAGGTTCAGTGCAGATGTCTCCCACCCAAACCCCTAAGGAGCAACTATCCATCCCAACAGAATATAACCTCCCTGACATCACACAGTAACAGGTGAGTGCTGTCCTCCCCAAAGCGTACATCACAGTATCAATGTGACCAGACGGTGTCCCAGCCTGCATCTTACATGAGCATCATGACAGACGTAACCCTCACATTACATCACTGTTCAATATCAGAGTTACCACAGGATATGTACCCAAAGAATGGCGTACAGCGACAGTGGTCCCACTCCACAGAGTTGGTGCCACAATGGACCACAGACAATATTGCCTCATAAGCCTAAGTAGCCTGTTCTGCAAAGCTATGGAGTGTATTGTCATGGGACTCATACACATAGACATCAGGAACCTACAGACACTGTGTCCTACACATTTCAGCGTTGTTGTGGGCAGATCTTGCCTCTTGAACCTGTTTGTATTCTTTACATGGCTAACAGGTCCATCGACATAGGGACGGCTGTCCACACAGCCTACCTGAACCTTGCAAAACCCTTCAAAACAATAACCCACTGGGCCATTATGCATAGGCTCACCAGCATTGATATGGACACATATCTCACACGATGGATTGATACCTGGATCAGGGATAGCACACACATGGTCAGAATTGCAGGTGCCATGTCTGACTATACACCAGTTACACATAGCATCCTACACGGCTCGGTCCTGGGACCTCTCTTGTTCAGTATATATTTGTTTGACGTACAGGCTACCACAGGGGGAATATGGCTGAACATGTTTGCACTTGACTGCAAACTGGGTGCCATGATCAACTCTCCAGCTGCCACATGCATACTCAAACAGGGTCTCACAGAGATGGATGACTGGTGCCTGAGCCATGGCCTACAGCTAAATGCCATTAGTTGCATAGTCATCCCCTTTGGGAATAACAACATGCCCACACATTACCACATAAGTAGTACTCCATTACATATGGTAGGAGTTGTTAGGGGTTTGGGGACATGACATGTTCGTACTGTCGCCTTTGACTTTCACGTTGCCAAAGTGGTTGGACACACCTTCTATGTGGGCCACCTTATCCCATATGGTTTCACATCTAGATCGAGTGAGGTTATTGTGCCCCTATACTCATCACATCCATGCTTGGTTACAATGCTACATTTGGGGTGTACCTTACCCGACACCTGCAGCAACTGTACTGGCCACGGAACTTCCTCACCAAACAGATCTAGGGACTCACACAGATGCCCTGCACAGTTCAGATGCAGTAACTCCAGCTCTACTCAGTCACTTACTACCTACTCAGATATGATGTGTGCCAGTTGTTTATAGATATACTCAACCCAGAATTACTGGACATGCTCCACCTAAGGATATCCAACTCCCTTGGAGCTACACACTCCAGGGACATATACCTTAGCACAGATGTTAATAGGACATTGTGGAGGGACAGATTCTTATCCCAGAGGCTCCACTCACTCCAGAATGTAATCCCAGTTTCACATAGGCAGAGCCACCCACTGATCTCCTACTGGAGACATCTTGACAACTGTATGGGTGATCGTATGTTTACCCCTGGGATATCTTTTCTGTCCCTGTTAGACAGAAGCACACTAGCCTAAACGTACATGGGCTATGTTGTGTGACCTACTATTCACACACACAGTGTAGTAATCTGACAGGGTTGCAAATGCCAAACACACTCTGGCTAGGCTTGTACATGCCCTAGGGCAGATAGCCTAGTATCCACCTCTGAACCTATGCTAATGTTCAAGATGCACAATGTTTATTGCTGATACTGTTTGCAGGTCTTTATCATCTTTGCTTTACCAGTTTCTATGAATAACTTCGATATCTGCAGAACATATTTGATTATGACAGGGTTTCACTATATTATAGATGTGTCTGTTGTCATATAACTGTGTGCGCAGGGCAGATTGCTGTATAGTGACAGGTTCCTGGGTTAACACATGCAACTGCCAGATATGTGTGGCCCACTGCTATACTCAGACATGGCCTAAGTGTGTGAGCATGCCTAGTTCTGCCATTCAGTGTTTTGTTGCCTGACATTTGTCTCATTTATTCAAGTGTGTGAGCATGCCCAGTGTGACCTTTCAGTATGTTGCTTTCTGAGGTCCACTACATTTGTTGATGTGTGCGAACATGACCGATATTAACATTTATACAGTGTGTGTGTTGGAAGTCAGGTTCTGTTGTCACTGCAGGACTCACCTTTGTATCATAACTCAACAAGGATTATGCTGTGCCTGTAGGGTTTCCATGAAATACTTTGCATAGACTTATCAACATTCCTTCATACTGGCTGACCACTGCAATACTGTCATTTTTTAGTGGTTCAGTACTTTGGCTATAGTGCATGGTATCCTTGGTTCGAGGCCCATCACTGCTTCATATTTTCATACTGAGCAGACCAGACTGTTTAAGGGCCAGTAAAGCAAATATGAGCATGTTGGCTTTTGTTCAGCTATGCCCTACTTAGACCAGGCTTGTCTGACATTGCTCAATATTCACCAACATTGCTAGACGTTGCCCAATATTACTGAACATTGACCACAGTTGTGCTAATTGGTGTGTGCAAATTTGTTAGCATATACTACATGGTGGTAAATGCTGTTTAGCAGTGCTTTATATTGCTTAACACATGGCAATCATGTCTTAGGTGGTGCTGCAGGGCTGCCTATGTTGGATGCACATACTACACTCCCTGTACATGTTTGAAAGCAGGTAGTGTCAACTTAGGCATCTCTTTTACTATATGTGCAAGTTGGAGAGAGGTATAATTTCCAAAGTTCCTACTGAGCCAGTGTATGTGCTATGCGTTGCCTCTTTGCCAAGGCCGAAGCATACTGGGCACGCCTCCTTCTGCCTACTAGGGCAGGCTCAGGTTGTTCCTCCTCCGAGTCATGCTCTGCCTGTGATGACCTTGGCAATGGTGGGGGGCTGTTTGGCCTAGGCCTATGCTGGTCCTGCTGCAGCTGTTTTCACAGGATCATATTATGCAGCATAGCACATGCCATGACAATTTGGGTACATGTAGTTGGTGAGTACTGCAAGGCTCCACCAGATGTGTCCAGGCACTGGAGCTGTGACTTCAGCAACCCAAACACACGCTCTATTACATTATGTGTTTGTGCATGTGCCTCATTATGGCATTCCTGTTCAGGTGTGTGTGCGTTTCTGATGGGTGTCATCAGCCACGGCTCCAGTGCATAGCCAGCATCCACCACTAGGTGACCATGTGGGATGTCCCCATTGGCAAATGTCTGGTGCAGCTGCGTCAGATGCCAGATACAGGAATCATGGTAGCTTCCAGGGCAGCCTGCACACACATTCAGTATTAAGCCCTGGGCATCACACACGACCTGGCAGTTGATGGAGGGGAAGCCCTTGCCGTTGAAGTAGACCCTACCCCACTCGTCGGCTGGTGCTTTGATGTGTATGTGCGTGCAGTCTATTGTACCCACTACCTCAGGGTATTCTGCTATTTGCTGGAAGAGACGCATATTATGGGCCAATACCTCACGGGAATTGGAGAAATATACATGATCACTGACACGTGCTGACATGGCATCCAGGAACTGGTGTAGTACCCTGGATGCTGATGCCTGTGATATCCCCATCATATCAGCAGTTGGTCTCTGGAAGGTACCTGTTGCTAATATTCTTAGGCCAACACATACCTTGGTTTCCACTGAGATGGGTTCCCCTCTGTTGGTTCTGTGTGTGAGGCATGGCCTGCACAGCTCAACAATTTGCTGCAGGAGGTCTCTGTCCACTCTATAGCGCTCCACTATCTCCAGCTCATGTAGCCCCTGGTAGGTTACCCTGGGCCTGTACACTCTTCTCCGTCTCCTCACTGTGGGTTGTCCAGCAGCATTTCCATTGTCACCACTCTCAGCATGTTGCATATGTCACCTTATAACAGCAATGGCAGCCCCTAACATTTCTTTGTCTCAGTAAAGCTTTTTCAGTTTTCACTTCTATTAGCTTACTGCAGTGTCTGTTGTGAGAAACATAATGGATTGTTGTTTGCAGACTTTTAAGTGCTAGGCTGTGCTGGGCTAGTGTACTGCGAGTGTAATTGCCTGATTCTGATTGTTTTCACCTGCTAGCTCTGCTAGTACTCCCTGGTAGCTTCCTAATATTTGTTGTGCTTCCTTTTTCCTTTCTGTTTCCTCGGGGGGGGGGGGCACCACGCACGCAAGCGCAAACACGCGCACAGCAGCTAACATGCACGCACACATGCTTACATGGACTAAAACTTGCGTATTCGGGTTAAAATGCGTGCACACCAACGCAAACGCACTTACAACTCTTTAAACAGCCTTATACATGCTTACTCCGACTTAAACACGCCCACTCACGCTTACACATATGCATGCCCATTCAGCAAGAAACTTTGGTGTTATCCACGGCATACACCTTCCATTTCTTGACTTTCCCTAGCCTACCTGTTGATGCACCTTTTTCCATGATGTATAAATGGCAGCTGACACATGCCACTCTGCTCCAATGAGCTTCACTTCTTTCATACATAACCCCCTCATGATGTCACCTATCTTCTACTCTGTTACTCCCCATATCCTACTCCTACACTCCACGGACTATGCTCATTTGTTATGTAAACTTGCGATTCACTATCCTAACACTCATTTACATAGGATTGCCTACTAATGCTTGGTTACATGTCTTAGACTGAGCTTCCCCCCTTAGCAACCTCTACTCGGTGGCCATGTTGTCTTCAGCCTGCCATTCCCTTGCATTATACATTAACAATTTCAATAAAATCCACAGTTGTGGGTTTTAATTTTTAGTATTCTGGGTTTTAGAGTGCAGCCCGTTTGCGCGGCGCTGCACTATGCTTAAACATCGGAAATCGGAGAAAAAAATATTTTTATTTTTATATTGCATCAGAAAACATTTCCAATGGCCGTATATTTGGTCATTGGCATGCTTCCTGCACTGGATGCAACCTTTATTTGGAGCTGTCATGGCTCCGTTTTTCTATTTGCAGAATGGTACTCAGTTGTCAACTGAGTACATGTCTACAAATAACATTGCTCTTACTCGGACAGGTTCGGGTTTCCTGAATCGCAAATCTACCTCATTTGCATGCCTTTCACCTGCAATTGAGGTAATTTGCATATCCCAGCCCTGTCCGTGTAAGAGCTGTTTTAGGAGCTCTCTTACACGCCCCTACAGGCTGTTCCTGGATCGCTCGTTGGACATGATGGCTGAATGGAGTCTTACTCTACTCTAAGACTCCGTGCAAGCCTTTGTGAATCCGACCCGATATATTCTCTGAAACTCCAGTTTTGACAATACACTAGTGAAAGCAATGTAGCATAGTGCTGAATTCCACAGAAATGCACAACTAAATGCCTAGCTTTATCAAATTTTGTAATAATATATAAAGTAGGCATATTTCCACCATAATTTGCATGGCTATTACAACCTGGACAGCCCTGGCATTTTGCATAGATTCATAGGTAAGGTAAATACAGGGTAGCTGCCCTTGTGGGCCATTTTAAGTCTATCCAATTTCCCTTTTTTTGCAAAAAATAACCTACCCCATTTGGTTATAGATTAGCTTTACCCATCTCATGGTAGATAATTCTATATTAGCCATAATGAGGATAACTGGGTTTATACTATAGATAATTTGAGGGAACCAATGCATGGGATAAAGCATTTAAGAGTTGTCTCTGTCAGTTAGTAGCTTGGGGCAAGTCCTGGAGTAAATGTTCTCTTTGTTTCCAATCCATCAATATAAGATGGACTTGAATATGGACAGGGATGAACTTTGTTTTATGTGGATGGGGAGTCTGTTCCATAGCAGTGATAAACTCTGCAAAATATACCTGTCCCTCCAAACTATTCTGTTGATGTTGCAGGAGAGATTTAGATCCCTAGACTGGGTATTTCTGTTGCTATTTGACTTGTTGATGGAAATGATGATTTCTTGTCCCAGTGCTTCCTTCTACTCATGTGTTTTTACCAAATACTCTATGAACTCACATTCATTGCTTGAATATATATTTTTTTATTTTTGCAGTAACATAATAGCTATGAATGCCTTCATTGAGATTTGATGTAAACATTCATGCTCAAATGTTCAGTCTGTAAGATGGTGGAACTACTATATAGAAAAACACTTTCACTCAATGACATATCCTTCTTCTCTGAGGGAGATAAACCTAGTCCCATCTTCTTTATCACCTCACGTATTCTAGCACAGCGTTTTTCTGTGCATGTCAAAAAGTACCAGGTAGCACATAGATTCATTTCACTATACTAAAATTGTGGGAGACTAAATTAAACTCTCATATAAATATATATATACATATATATATATATATATATATATATATATATATATATATATATATATATATATATCAAAATGGCACACTACTAAAAATCTGACTGACCGCCAAACCTTCAAAGAACTTAGAAACAATACAAAAAAAGCCATTCTGACAGACAAAAAGAACTATTTTCTCCTAACTCAACAAACCTTTAACAAGCAACCTAAACAATTCTGGACAAGTATTAATAATCTTCTTTCCCCAGGCCAATATGTCACACCCAATCCACTAGGCTCCAACCCTGACAATCCCTCACAAACAGCTAATGCCTTTAACTCTTTCTTCACAAATGCTATCCAAACATTGGCTAGTCACCTATCTCCTGACACCTCAAACCTGCCCATATGTTCTTCTACTCCACCTCCTGCTTTTCATTTTGAACCTATTCCTACCTCCTTTATCTTCTCACTCCTTAATAAACTAAAACCTACCACCCCTTCTGCCGACAGACTCCCTGCAGAGTTCCTTCAAATAGCTGCCAAAGCTGTAGCCTGTCCCATCTCTATACTCTTAAACAGATCTATTACAGAAGGAACTGTTCCCTCTATCTGGAAAATATCTCATATTATTCCACTCCACAAAGGTGGGAACTCCAATGACTTCTCTAACTATCATCCTATAGCACTCCTATCCCCTCTTGCTAAAATATTGGAAAAATGCATACATAAACAACTACTTAACCACCTTTACCAAAACAGCCTACTTGCTTCTTGTCAGCATGGATTTAGACCTTCCCATAGCACCACCACTGCATTGCTCTCCTTTACTAACTCCATCAACTTTAACCGCAATAAAAATATTCTATCATCTGCAGTCTTCATTGACTTGTCTAAAGCTTTCGACATGGTTAACCACCAACTTCTTCTGCACATTCTTACTTCTCTCTCACTTGATGCTCCTTCCATTACTTGGTTCACATTATACTTAAATAACCATCAAAAGGCAGTTCTCTGGAAAAACTTACTATCTGATCACCTTCCTATCTCTGTAGGGGTTCCTCAAGGCTCTATCCTAGGCCCCCTTCTATTTTCCATCTTTATCAATGACCTGCAAACAGCTATCCCTAACACCACCTGCATTCAATACGCAGATGACTCCACAATAATCTGTACAGCCACCTCTCAAACTGAACTCCAGTCTATTACCCAAAATGCCTTTAACACTGTAGAACAATGGTTCTCTCAATGATGCCTGCTCCTTAACCCTAAGAAAACTAAACTACTACTCTTCTCACCTACCCGAAAGTCCATTCGTTTACACTTCACTCTCACTTCCAACAACAGTACAGTTATCTCGCCTGATCTTACCACTAAGCTACTAGGAATAACTATAGACAATAATCTCAACTTTGATTCGCACATTAACAATACTATAAAATCAGTTAACAAAAAAATAGGATCACTATATAGAATCAAACCCTTTCTCACTCCAATAGCAAGGACCACAATAGCTAGAACCCACCTAATCACTACCCTACTCTATGCCTCACCAATATTCACCAATCTCTCTAAAAATAACCTCAATAAACTAGTAACATCCTATAATAACACCAAGAAAACATCCTATAATAACATTGCTAGATTTGCTACATCATCTACTTTCAGGACCCATCACTGCCTGAACCTAAAAGAACTAGGATGGCTCGAACTCCCCTATCTACTCAAACTCCAAAAGCTTACTATAGTGCAGAAGACCCTATACCAACCTAGCAAAACCCCAATACTTTCCAGTCTCATTACACCTTACACTAACCTGAGACACCTGCGCTCTTCTAACAAACCTCTGGTCTATACTACTAAAACTAACAATTTAGCAGGCGATTGCTTATTCTCCAATGCTGTTGGAAAAATATGGAATAAGCTTCCATCTGAGATCTCATCTCTCACATCACTCCCTCTGTTTAAAAGGAATCTAAAACTTTATCTCAATAAACACTGGATCTGCTCCTGTACTAACCCAGACTAACCCTCTCCTCTTTTCTTTTTCTTTTTTCTTTCTCACTTCTTCTCTATTCTTTTTCTTCCTCATATCTCTAATACCTTTCCCTTTTCACCTCAACGCATTTTTTATCAATTTTTATGTTAAATTTCATTGTAATTAATAATATGTTTATGTCACAATAATACCTGTTTTGTAATTTTGTAATTAATATTGGAGCTTTTCTCCCTGGGCCTCTACTGAAAATGGACATATATCCAGCTAGACTAGCCCGGTCAACAAATGTAAAATAAAAATAATAATAAAAATAGTAGATATATATATATATATATATATATATATATATATATATATATATATATATCTATATATATATGTGTATATACACACACACACACACACACACACACACACACACACACACACACACACACACACACACACATATATATATATATATAGTTCCTCTTTACAATCTGGAAATACTGAAATCTCAAATTTCATTATCCCGAAACCATAAAGGCGAAACTTCAGAATAGCAAAAGTGCATAAGTGTGAATCTGAATATCACAAATCCGTGCTTATGCATTTACGCTATGTTATGTGAAGTGATTGTCTGGGATGGTGTCCAGAATTTAAGGTAAATGTATGTGAGTGTTTTTGTAAGTTGTACATGTGGATTAGGGTAGGGAGGTGGAAGTATGAGTGTGAGTGTTGGATATGTTGGTGTTTGTGTATGTGTGATGTGTGTGTGTGTGTGTGTGTGTGTGTGTGTGTGTGTGTGTGTGTGTGTGTGTGTGTGTGTGTGTGTGTGTGTGTGTGTGTGTATGTCTATCTCCATAAAGAATAGTGGGAGTAGGAGTCTAAATCTGCTTTAGAAACAGGCATGCTGTTTGCTTTCTTTTTGTGCTTGCAAAAAACATCCATGTCTATCAGTCTTCCTACCTCTTGCATCCCACACAGCCTTCTGATGTCATGTGTGTATGTGTTTGCAAGGGACTATAGAATGTCTGGGTGTGAGTTTGTTTTTGTTTTTCTGTTTCTGCCATCTCAGAGTTGGTATATATAAGTAGAGGGGTGTGGGAGGCGCAGCCCCCCACATGGGGTGTGCAGGGGTGCTTGCCCCCCTGCTTCCATGTAGTGTAGGATTTATAGTCTGCATGTTGTGGGTAGAATGGTGTGTGTGTCGTATGGTGTATGGTGTATGTATGTTCGTGATTGTGTGTTTCGTGATTTTGGGTTTCAGGATTGTGAGTTGTATGCCTTTATAGTTTGAAGATACTGAAATTTGAGATTTCAGTATTTTGAGATTATAAAGGGGAACTATATATATATATATATATATATATATATGTACAGTGAATAGAAAATATGTACACACCCCTGTTAAAATGCCAGGTTTTTGGGATATAAAAAATGACACCACAATACATCATTTTAGAACTTTTCCCACCTTTATTGTGATCTATAACTTGTACAATCACTTGAAAAACAAACACATCTGTTAGGGGAAAATATAAAAAAATAAAACATGTACAATAAGCTGGTTGCATAAGTAAGCTAATACTTTGTTGCAGCACTGTTTGATTTAATTACAGCATTCATTCTTCTTGGGTACACATCCGCCATCAATTTAAAGAGACTCTGATTAACCCCAAATAAAGTTCAGCTGTCCTAGTAGGATTTTCTCAGTTGCCTGCTACAGCAAAAGCCATGGTTCATAGTGAGCTTGCAAAATATTAATGGGATCTCATTTTTGAAAAGTATCAGTCAGGAGCAGGGTACAAAAAAATTTCCATATCATTGGATATACCATGGAACACTGTGAAGGCAGTCATCAAAAAGTGGAGAAAATATGGGACAATAGTGATGTTGCAAAGAACAGGACATTCCTCCAACATTGATGAAAAGACAAGACAAAAACTGGTCAGGGAAGCTGCCAAGAGACCTATAGCAACACTGAAGGAGCTGCAGGAATTTCTGGAAAGTACTGGTTGTCTACTACATGTGATAACCATCTCCAGTATTCTCCATATGTCTGGACTATGGGGTAGGTTTGCAAGACGGAAGCCTTTTCTTAAGCAGAAAAACATCCAGGCCCAGCTAAAATTTGAAAAACAATACATCAAGTCTCCCAAAAGCAAGTGGGAAAATGTGTTATGGTCTGAGGTGACCTAGGTTGAACTTTTTGGCCACAATTCCAAAAGGTACGTTTGGTACAAAAGCAACACTTTCCATCACCAAAAGAACACCATCACCACAGTGAAGTACGGTGGTGGCAGTATCATGCTTTGGTGTTGCTTTTCTTTAGCTGGAATGGGGCTTTAGTCAAGGTGGAGGGAATTATGAACAGTTCCAAATACCAGTCACTTTTGGCCTAAGACCTTCAGGCATCTGCTAGAAAGTTGAAGATGAAAAGAGATTTCACCTTTTAACATGACAATGACACCAAGCATACATCCTGATCGACAAAATTAAAGTTTTGGAATGGCCCATCTAGAGCTCAGACCTAAATCCAATAGAAAATATGTGGGCTGACCTGAAGAGGGCTGTGCACAAGAGATGCCCTCACAATCTGACAGATTTGGAACACTTTTGCAAGGAAGAGTAGGCAAATATTGCCAAGCCAAGATGTGCCACGCTGATAGACTCCTACCCAAGAAGACTAAATGCTGTAATTAAATCAAAAGGTGCTTCAACAAAGTATTAGTTTAAGGATGTGCACACTTATGCAACCAGCTTTTTGTATGTATTTTTATTTTTTATATTTTTTTCCCCTGACAGATTTGTCTGTTTTTCAATTGAATTGTACATGTTATGGGTCACATTAAAGGTAGGAAAAGTTTTGAAACGATTTATTGTGGTCTCATTTCTTTAAATCATAATAACCTGGCATTTTAACAGAGGTGTGTACACTTTTTATATTCACTGTATATATATATATATATATATATACATATATATATTTATGGGGGTCCAGTTCACATGACTGAAAGCTCAAAATGGTGAAGTTCATCCCGAATGTTCAAATACTGAAAACTCATTTGACTGAATTTCAGAATACTGAAAGCTGACAATGCTGCATTGCAAAAATACAAAATGGAAGTGTGTACAGTACTATAAGTTAATTAAAGGGCATATGCCCTTTTCCACACTGTAGTGCAACCCCGGAGTTAGTATATATAGTTTGGAGGGTGCAGCCCCCCACATTGGTGGGTGTGGGGCCTGCAGCCCCCCACCTAGTTTGGTTTTATATCATCTGTGTCTGTTAATAAGTTAAGTAAGCAGTTTTTAATTTTGGAAAGAGTTACTTGTTGGTGTTGTAAGTGTGCGTTTTTTCTTTTATAGGTTTCATTTGGCGAGATGAATTGTTGGTGATATTTGTGCAGTTTATTTGGTATTGTGAACCTAGATTTTGTGAATGTTAATGTTATTTGTGATGAAATGTTTGGTATTCATGAATCTGTGCATTTTTTGTTATTTTAAGCAATTCACAGGTGAAGGGAAATACCCATCATGTCTATGGCTTAACATATTGTATTTTGAAATTCAGTATTGTCAGCTTTCAGTATTCTGAAATTCAGTCAAATGAGTTTTCAGTATTTTTAACATTCAGGATTGTGGTCTCATTCAAATGAATTTCAGTATTTTGAGCTTTCAGTCATGTGAAGTGGACTTATATATATATATATATATATATATATATATATATATATATATATATATATATATATACGGATCTAGTTGCCTGAATGTCTGAATTACTGACTCCCAGTATACTGACCCCATATTACCGACAACTCATTTTCCCACTTATTCAGTACCCCAACGTGCACTTCACAGACATTTAGTAATATGACTCTTGCATCACTGACAATCACTATCCACTCATTATCCGCAATTCCCCAATAGTCTTCCCTCTTCATTGTGAATATCCACACTCCACAAATGCATGTCATACCACTCCCACCATTGAGATTAACTTAAACTTGACCAAAATAGTCCATGAAAGTAACGAAAGCAGGGAATGTTTCACAAAATTTGTGCTACAATAAAAAAAGAAAACAACTGCACTTTGCAGAGCACAAAAGATGATCAGCAAAGATCACGCCTCCTCTCCATTAAAAAAAAAACACACCTCTTCTCATGTGAAAGGCAAACAGAAACTATACATAATCCTCATAATAACTGTCCAATCAATCATGAGTAGACATGAAGAATAAACATTGACATTTTCCATAAAACCAAAGTGCGCAATATGTAAATAAAATACAATGCAAACAAACATCATACTGTCCACACTTGTGACATGGCTTTCACATCTTTAATAATCTAGCAATACTATGTATGAACTGTAATGCAATGTACTCTCCTCTACTATTAAGCACAGTCAAAAATCATTCATGCCTTTCCAGTAACCTCCATTTCTTAGGTGGCAGAGGGAAACCAGTAGCCATCCTCACACGCAGCTCATCCACTCTCTCCTGCTCCCTAGACAGAGCTTGCATCAGACATTGAAATCAGTGGCACGGGTTCCTAATAAATATTTTAAGCACCTGTGCCAGGCCTCAATGGAATTTTGGGTACGTGGCAAGTGCAGTTCGTTCAGGTCAGAGATATTCCAGAATGATATTGGAAAGAGAGGTGGGAATCTAACTGAAGTAGACATCCTAGTTGTAAACTTTCGGAGCCTGCCATGAATATACCAATCAGAGATGTATTTAAACAATTCACATTCCTCAACTAAAAATGACTCCTTTATTTCCTGAAAAGTGTCCACAACTTTATATTCCTTCAAAGAGCTAAGGCCACTAGTGCTTTCATACTCAACTGAAAGGATATATCAGTATTATACAGTGGTGCTAGTCTTAATGCTTGGACCTTTCACCATACATTTTGACTGAAGTAAAGCAGGCAGCCTTTATTCCTAACTCCTGTTACATTCAGTCTAATGCTTTTTAATGCTGCCACTTCAAAATCACATAAAAACTGCGGTGGTGGTGCTGCGGTAGCGTTGTCGCCTCACAGTAAGATGTTGTTCTGTTCGATTTTCAGTTAGAGTGTCTTCTGTGTGGAGACATGCATGAATGGGCATACCTTCACTGAAGGTTGTGCGTCAGGGCCAGCAACTCGGCATGTAAAAATCTACTGCCAATCATTAGCGGACTGGAGTTCCGCTGTGGCAACCCCTAACCGGGAAAAGCCGAAAGACACAACAACAACTTCAAAATCACATAATATAAAGTGAACATCAGTTTCAAACCCATTTGTGCCAAGTAGGTAAAACACACAGTGCCATAGGTAATTGTAGCACTTCAGGGACTTCCTAATCATCAACGCAAAGAATAGCGGTAAAGCTTTATTATGACTGCCATGTTTTACTAGTCCATATATGCTGTACAGCTGTTGACACGTAACACCTTGTTGAAAGAATGTACCATCCATCAACCAAATGGAAGCTTTACTCATGTCATACAAATTATTCACTGTTGTAAAGGCCTACACTACAGTATCTGTTCTTGTATCAGCCATATGTTTAAATACAAAGGATCCTGATTTTAAAGGGTAGTCAGCACAGTTCACAGTCATTAAATTAACTTCATGGGAGCGTTCAGAGATGTTTTCTCATCTACAAACCCTACCTATCTGCTGCAAAAGTGCCTTTCTACTTGGAATGTTATGTACTGTGTCTAGGGATGTACATGCCATCGTGTCGTCAACTGTTAAACACGGAGTATCTCTACTAAAGTTAGTTCTCGCTTTGATATCGTTACATACTGTATAACGTTCCACTTCTGAGGGATCATCACAGTGCTGATGTGGAAAAGACTTTAACAATTGTTCACCTTCGGTTACTAAGTCACTGCCCTACCCTTGTATTTCAGAGACTTCTTCTCCTTACAACCCCCAGTAATGCTTGCTTTCTTGGCTACTTTCCAGATGATAAAGGTAGCCCTCAAGTTGCAACATTTCTTTGTTTTTCTGTGATAGGACGACTGTATAAACATTTCGTATGACTCCTAGTCCAACTTCCATTACTCCCGCCATGATTATGTTCTGGCATGCATGTTTACTTAAAAGAGACTACTCTTTTTATAGTTATCTGCTGCTGGCTAGAATATCCTTTCACATAATTTTACAGTGTAGTCAAACATTAGTTCCTCAGGCAAATGGATTGTCTGGAAAGTGATATCTCGGTAATTTGGTCTCGGTATACTGGGAGTCATTAATTCGGACATTCGGGCAACTAAAGTAGATCCATATATACACACACACATATATATATATATATATATGTGTGTATTTTTTTTAATTTAAAAATCCATTAAATCACAAACTTTTATTGCAGTTGATCTGCAGCTCTTGTATTACTTACATTGTTGTTAATAGGATATTTTCTTTCTTCACTGCATGTTCTTTCTCCCCTTTCCAACACATTACACTTTATACTCGTATATTTTACATAACTCATTTTACTTCTGCCTTCTATCTATTCATCCTCCTCTTCACTGTTTTTTTTCCAAGTACCTCCTTTTTCTTTGTAGTTCTAGCACGTCCCAATCTTCTTCTCACGTTGTCTCTTGGTTCTAATTCCCTATATATAAATATATATATATATATATATATATATATATATATATATATATATATATATACAGTAAACTCTCAGTTAACCGGAACTGAAGCAACCAGCAGTCTGGAGCAACTGGCAAAAAAAGATTGAAGAAATACAATGCAATTTTGATGGGCTGCACTTTGTTTTCCCCTGCAGAAACATACTTTAAATTTTTAGAGTGTTAGAGTTTTAAAAAGAAGATAGGAATAAATTCCCCCTCTCCCCAACCTGAGAACAAGTCAAACCAAACAAATAGTACAGGGTGCAGTATTATTCAGGTCTATTTATAATAGTAACTCTCAAGCAACCAGACACTACAGTTATCTGGCATCTACCAGTCCCCATGGGTGCCAGTTAACTGAGAGTTTATATAGACAGATATACTGATTTGTTTATTTTAGTTTGTTTATCAGGGTAGTATGCTGATCACTACTGACTATCTGTAGGCACAGCCTGAGTGAGGACATTCATAAAAAAAGAAAATAAATCAAAAATGTATCTACAAACACACGCACACACACACACACACACACACACACACACACACACACACACACACACACGCACGCACGCACGCACGCACGCACGCACACACACACACACACACACACACACACACACACAAAGTTGAACATCAGACAAAATATGATCAAAAATATCTCACGTTCTATGTTTTACAGATTAAAATATCCTACTAAATAATTAATTTTTCTGATTGCCTTGCCAAAATCCTTCAATAATATAAGCTCACACACTTAAAAAAGGCCTATGTATTATGGGATACTGAGCAAATCATTTTTCCAAGCAGGTTTTATATCTCAGGCTTCATTTCAGGAAGCTACTGATTTATTACTGAGACCTAATTATGCTTGTAACTTTTGAAATGTTCTGCTACCATTATACTTTCATTGTTTTCTGTTAATGCATTTACTATTCCTTTTCTTTTACCTATAAATGATATTTTGGCTGCACGCTTCTTGCTTTTCAATTTACTGCATTACTAATAACTTCCAAAAGCTTTAAAGTCTTCTTTTCAGCAGTTCATTCATATTATTTAAAATAACAATTACTTGTGTGGGGGCAAGGTAATGTGAGACAAATTGCTTGACCGTTTGGAAACTAAATGATAAAAGTAACAGGAATGCATTTCCTAGTTCTCAAAGTACCACTTTAGATGGAAGCAGTACATCAAGCTGTCATTACTGACACAATGTTTCAGTATTTAAGAAATGGTCGCAAGCCAGCCCACTCAGTATGATGGATAAGACAGTCTTAAGGTTCTTAGGCAGGTGCTAAATTTTGCTTACACCATCAGGACGTAATTAATCGGTGATCAATAAACACTAAGACAGTGAATACTTAAATCTGTGATGATTCTTCAGCAAAACTTTTAAAATAAGATGAATGAAGCACAGTATATCCTTAGTACTATCTCAATATTTTTTGCAAGAGAATACCACATATGCATCCAAATAGAACAGGTATCTGCATAGTAAATTGTTATGTGCTGGGTAACATGAGGTGTTATTCATTTTTCTTTTTGTTTCTGTTATGCATGCTTTTGCTTTTTTCATGTTAATATGTTTGGACTACAGGAAGCATAGACACTTACATTGCTATATTGTATAAATGAAACCTTAGATTACTATATTATATAAGTGAACACAGTATTAGTGAACTGATGGGGAAAATAGAACAATTAACAACAGTATAGTATAGCTATTACCAGATTTACTTTTGTTCAAACAGTACAGCATTAAAAGAACTGCAGTTAACAGACTAAATAGTGGATCTAGTGTAATAATTCAAATCCTTGACAAACAGACAATCATCAATTAGCATTGTCTTTCATCAAAACAGAAGGAGTATGAATGCTAACAGATAAATATAAGCAGTGTAATGCCACTAGAGGGGCAAGTGGCAGAAAGAGTTGTGGCACACCTATAATGCGGCAACTAATAGCTGAGACAACTTTTTCTTAACTAGGTAAGTAGTGTGCTATATAATTAAAAAAAGAATGTAAACATCATACTATCACTTTAAATATATGCAAAAAAAGACCAGGTGAACATGTATAGCTGCTTGGATTGATTGTTTAGCAAAGATCAGTCAATTTCCTTAGGTAGGTAATTAAGCATCCAGAGATTCTGACATTATGAGCTCAGAAAGAACTTGGAAATTAGTTGGTAAATTGCAACATGATATTTGACCTACATTCGCGATAAAAAAAAAGTTTTCTTTAGTGTCATTCAGGAAAACAGTCCACTCATTCAATGAAAGCTACACAAAAAAACTCAATATATGTTTGTGAGTTACTAAAAGAAAGAAGAGGAAGATCAAAAGACAATGACAGCCACAATAAAATACATAGAAAGAATGTTTGCTAAAATATGTGAACCATAAAGCATGGAAGACTACCAAACATCCAATATTCTCCAAAAGTAACAATAAATTATCAGCATCTCTATGTCCAGTATAATCCCCTTCATAGAAGGAAAGAGTCAATGACTGCTTAAATAACCTGGTTGTTAGATGAAAATACAGTCAGCTTCTATAAAAGGGACTATATTTGGCAGATCTTTCACTTCTGTAAAACTGATATATTGTTTTGAAGATGTCCTTAAAAAATAAAACAGCATCCAACAACAAAATCATCTGTAAAAATTAACATTAAATGATTGCTTAATTATCTGCATTTAAATGAAAATGGAGCATTGACACTGTTTTGACCGTTTTCAGATGAAATCATTGTTTTGAAGATGCTTTGAAGAATGAAACATAATCCACTGACATAAGAAACCTGAAGATAAAAATGACAAAAGGGAGACTGTTGTATTTGTGGGAGGTTGTCACAATGGTTAAGTGTTTACATTTCAGACATAAGGTGCAGGGTTTGTTTCTCCCATAAGGTAATTGTCGAGACTTAAAATGGCCCATAAGGAAAGTTAGCCTAGTATTAATCTATGAACTATGGAAAAAAAAAGAGATGTTTTCCTCAGAGTACCACAACTTGTGATAAATCCAAAACAGATAACATCTACAGGCCAGTCTTTGCAAGTTCATCATTCAACTCCATTGGATGTAGAAACATTAACATATAGTCATACAGGAAAATTAATAAAAAAAAATTGCCAACAGCAGTCCCTGTTTCATTTATTTGAATTTGTTTACTGAGGTATGATCTCCATGGACCAATTTCAAAAGAGAAAGCAGAAGTATATGTATTAGATCAAAACTAAAGTAACCCACTATCACAGCAAACAGGCAGCTTTTTGAAAACTGAAGTGCTACTATCACATCAGTTAATAAGCAGCAGTCACACCACTCAGACAGATGGAACTTGACAAAACTGCCAACATAGTGAAGAAAAATTAAGCCTGTGAAGCTAGTTTATTAGCTGGACTACCCTAGGTATAGTACAAAACCCAGCTGCATTCTACAGTAAACTCTCAGTTAACTGGCACCTATGAGGATTGGCAAATGCCCAATAACTGTAGTTTCTGGTTGCTTGAGAGTTACTATTAAAAATAGGCCTAACTAATACTGTACCCTGTACTATTTCTTTGGTTTGCCTTGTTCTCAGGTTGGGTTAAAACTCTAAATCTCTAAAAACATAAGGAATGTTTCTGCTGAGGGAAAACAGAAAGTGCAACACATGAAAACCATACCGTATTTCTTCAATTTGTTTTGCTTGAGAGTGCCAGTTGCTTGGGTTCTGGTTAACTGACAGTTTACTGTATATATAAATTAAGATGCATGGACAAAGGTTAAAAAAGTTGAAAGATGTGAGCATATTTTGCAGCCAGCTGTAGCCTATTTAGCTTTGTGATCAGTCATTTTATATTCCACAGGCCACTCGTATAACTCTGTCATTTATGTGAGCTACCTAAAAGTGGCATATTATACCACTGATAATTTCAAGGTGTGTCTTTTCATGTTAGGTATGTTTTGTTTACAACTTTCAGTGCCTCTATAACCAGAATCCTTTTCAAAAGCCACAGTGAAGGACTGATTGATGATTTTTTATTAATGACAGAGAATAAGAATCTGATACATTTGTGTGGCTCTGGCTCACTTTTATCAAACTCTTAACTAGAAAGACCATCCAAACAAAGAGGCTCAAATTCACATATTTAACCAGAGGACAAGTCTTCCAGATATCTCACGCAGAGGACTTATCTTCTATACCCCTAAATATAACCAGTTATTAGGTAAATACAAACAAAGGAAAATGAAACAAAAAGGGTGTTCTTAAAAAACTTCAGTGAAATAGTCTCTACATATCATGGCATGTTGGAAGGTGAGATGGACAAACAAACAAATATCCATGAGAATGTGAAATATTCCAGCTTAATCCACTAGGTACTGGATATATTTTAAAAATTTGGATCTACAAATATGTTGCAATGCAGCAACACAAATGCACAGCAAAAAATATAAATAATATTAATAGTAATAATAATAATAATAAAGAAAGCAGCAGAGTTTTTGTAAATCTGTAGAGGAAAGAGTTTTATCAGAAATGTAAGCATTTCAGTTTGTGTAGTACAGAAGTCTTAAAACTAACAACATATGATATAAAATAGTTAATAGTTAGACTGCAGAAATCACATTCCACTTTCAGTTTGTGGCCATTAGTCAGTCAGTGTCAGGGACAAAGTGAGTAAAATCTCTCACCTTATATTCAGAAAATGTTGGCTCTTACCACCCAAGGCATTAATAATAACGTGCTACACTTTTATGAAATGTTTTGTAGAAATTCCCACATTTGACCAGTTTTAAGAAGACACTCCCACCAGCTAAATGTCTGGTTCAATTAGATTATCAACTGAAAATACACTAAGCATTGAGGACAATCAGAATATGTCTCCAGTTAACATTCTTAACAGCCCATTTCCAAGAAAGCAGAGGCAGGTAAGACAGAGGCCTATCTCTGAAAGTAGTGTCATTACAATTCTACACTTACCTTGTAAGTCCTGGGCTCATCCAATGAATTTTCAATCAATTTCACAAGTAAAAATTGAGTTAAAGAGTTCCACAAAGATTCACATGAACAGGTTGCATCCATTGTTACTCAAAAATATTGGCCCTTCGGGTTCCTATGAGAACAATGAAAACACACTATGTCAAATGCGTTTTTGTCTGCACATGTAGAGTGAAAAGGCAAAACAGTGAAACGGCTGTTCAGTGCAATTTTTCCCCTGGGAAAGAAGTCACTTGACCGCTTTGTTGTTTTGCCGTGTTATGAAGTGTAGTGTGCTCCCTTGTCCGGTATAGCTCCCGAGCGTGATTGTGCAACAGTTACTGACCTTAGGGTTAGGGTGCGAGTTAAGGTAAGTGCATATGTATGAAAGTGTTTACTGTTTTATATTTTATGCTAAATGTATGGTTGAGTTACGTGCGTATGTGTTTTCAGTTGTTTACTTTTGTTTTGGGGGGGTAGAGTTAGGGTTAAGGTAAGTGTGTATGTGCCTGGAGCTGTTTAGGTAAATGTGTGAGAGTTAATGACCTTAGGGTTAGGGTGCGGGTTAAGGTAAGTGCATATGGTTTAAAATGTTTACTGTTTTTTTTTTTTCGTTAAATGTATGTTTGGGTTATGTGCATCATATGTGTATTTAGTTGTTTACTGTTTTTTTGGGGGGGGTATAATTAGGATTGGGTATGTGTCTATGTGTTTGGAAGTGTGTAATGTGTTTTTTTTTTTTTTGTGGGGGTTGCAACAGCGATTTCTTTCCCTAGAAAATAAATCTCTGTTCTTTAGATTCGACATTTTCAGCTTTCGCTGAAAATGTGTCGATGTAACATCGTTCGCTGTTTTAAGCATTCAATGTTGCAATATAGACCCTGGCCCTTCACATGCAAGGTTTTGTTAAACACAACTCTAATTGTGACCATCTGAGGATACTGCTGCACTTAAATCAGGTTACCAAAAGAGATAGTTACCAGCAGTGACCATTCTAGTTGAGTTAAAAAAGTCATTTGATTACCGCAGCTCACACTATGTCTTGGAAACCTTTTAACATTTTATTTACACTATATAGCTTCACTGAAGCCATCAAAGCTTGTAAAATTGTTTAGAAGTCAGGGTACCTACAAATCAAATTATGTCAGTTCTCTTATTTGCAATTAATAGCACATGGAGGGAGAATGAGTACACTTGTGACCAGTTTGGGAATATGGCCTCTTCAGCATTTAGCTGAATGGTCTTTGTTATCATCCCATTTCCCTTTTTTTACCGTGTTGGAGTGTCACATCAAAATTAGTCAATGTGGCTAAATCACCTAGAACCAGTGTTTACTACTGTAAAATAAAATATGCTACTCATTTATGAGGTAATATCCAAATGCAGCTCTACTCTCATCCATTATTGAATACCACAGATTCTTTACCCCTTTCTTGGTGTTATAAGCATATTATTTATTATATTGTAATGTTTTGTGAGACCAGTTACCACACAAAGAGATATTTGTTTCATTGGGGGCAATAACAATGAGAGTGAAAGACTACAGTGACAGTGCCTAATAATGATGTGAGTGAGGGCCTACAGTGACAGTGCCTATTAATGATGTGAGTGAGGGCCTACAGTGACAGTGCCTAATAATGATGTGAGTGAGGGCCTACAGAGACTGGGCTTAAAAAGTATGTATGAGAGAAGCACTACAGCAATGCAGGCTGGGATAAATGGAGGTGGTTATCACCTGACAAGTGTCACAATATTCATTCTACATGTTTTCAAACAGATCTGAAAAAAATGGATGGAAGCAGACAATGGTCTGCTCCAAATCAAAAATTCATATGAATTTTTTGTCACATTGTAAAGTAGCAGTGAATAAGCATTAGCAAAGCATTCACAATATGGAACTGCAAGGGAGGAGATTAGCTGATAATCCATATGAGGACGGGAACTGCAGAACTAGCCATTGTATTATTCTATTTAGAGTAATAGACTACGTTGGTGAAATATCTTGAACGGCAAGCTCAGGCCTACTGGAGGAAGCCATGTGGTAGTGAGACTGAGAGCATTCACAGTATTAATCCAAAACTCCCTCTAAAACCAAGGCAAGCCAATCATTTGATTAGCAACCTATTATTTGTTTATTTATTGACATTTGATTACCAGAGTAATTTAGCCAGTTTATGAAGAAATAAATGTAAGTTAGTATAATACAAACAGGAATTGCAATACAAAGTGAAAGAAAAGTAAGCTTAAAGTATATTAGAGAGAAAGCCAGGAGAGAGAAATTGATAGAAGTAATCAGGAGAAGTTATATGAATCTGTATTTATTCATATTTAGGGATATAGTTTATCCTGCTTTGGAGTAAGAACAAAGCCAGCTTTTGGCTACGAAGTCTTTCAGACTGGTTTTGAAAAATGGGAGGGAGGATATTGACCTGATGGACAGAGATAAGGAGTTCCGGGCCTTTCAGTAGAATCTAAGCCATGGGTGTATTTTGGCTTTAGTATAGCAAGATGGAAGACAAGCAACATTTGGAGAATATGCTGGATATATTTTAAGAGACTGGTCAACTTAAGCTTTCAATAAATAAAGAAATTGAAAATTTAGAAATATAGGCTATAATTGTCCACTCTTATTAAGCATCTGTTGGGTTGTTTGTTTATAATAACTTGTTGCAGTTAAACTCTTTTTTTTCTAGTGGCTCCTTTAGCTGTTTAAAACTTTCATTTAAAGGCTCACTGCTGCTTTTCAGCTGTGAGTAACATTTCTGCAGTTTGTTTCCCACCCTCCCTCCCTGTTGGTATAGTGTTTTTATAGTTGGTGGCTTTGCAGTTGCTCGCCCCTAGTGTAAATTTGATCTGGGACCCTCCTCCCAGTCTAGTGTCATTACCTCATTCTACCCAGTACAGGGAGAGCATTTGAGAAGGCCAATCAGCTTAATTTCTGCTACTCCCTTCTCTCTTTCCTTTCTCTCTTTCCAAAAAAAAAAAAAAAAAAATGTATCTGCTTTTACTGTATTTGTGTTTTTTCCTACTTTATTTTGCTTTTGCGTCATCTTAAAAGTACTCAATTGTATTAATTACTGCTTGGTGTAACTCATTCTAAGCCTTTTAGTTTAAGCACCTGGGCTTCAGACCAGTTTTACATTAGGAGGGTTTGTGGTCTGCACTGTAGTGGCAGAACAGGTAGCTTACATCCTTCTAAGTTGGGAACTGCTGATTGAGGGCTCAGTGTCTGTTATTCTAAAAGTGTATTAATTCTGGTTTAAGCACTTGGGCTTGAGGCCAGTTATTTTACATTAAGAGGGTTCGTGTTCTGCACTCTTGTGGGAGGAGAGGCTGGACTCTGTCCTTCTGAGCTGGGAATTTCTGGTTAAAGCTTATAGTGCCTGCATATTTGAACTGCTTCTTACTGAAATTGGTATACCTCGTTTGCTGTAGCATAGACTAAATCCAGGCCTGCTGAATCTAGCTTTGTTTGTATAACTTGAGCACTAATCCAGGCATTCTTTAAAGTATTCAGTTGTATTTATTACTGCTGGTAGTAACTTGATTAAAGTGTAGCAATCATTTCTAAGTCTTTTGGATTAAGCACTTGGGCTTCAGACCAGTTGTTTTACATTAGGAAGGTTTGTGGCCTGCACTGTGGTGGCAGGACAGGTAGCTTACATCCTTCTAAGTTGGGAACTGCTGATTGAGAGCTCAGTGTCTGTTATTCTAAAAGTGTATTAGTTCTGGTTTAAGCACTTGGGCTTCAGGCCAGTTATTTTACGTTAAGAAGGATTGCGGTCTGCACTCTTGTGGGAGGAGAGGCTGGACTCTGCCCTTCTGAGCAGGGAATTTCTGGTTAAAGGCTTATAGAGCCTGCATATTCTAACTGTTTCTTACTGAAATTGGTACACCTTGTTTGCTGTAGCATAGACTAGATCCAGGCCTGCTGAATCTAGCTTTATTTGTATGCTTGTTGTTTGTTTATTTCCATGAAATGCTAATTCCACCTAAAACGCGGCCTTTTAGCACTTCTGTGGATCCCTAGTGATATCTGCATTGCTTACTGTACTTATTTCCTTGTTTCACTTGAAAGAAAGTTACTGTTTGCCGTTTTTGCACTTAAGTTACCCGTAACACATTGCATTTAAGTTACCTGGCACTTGCTCACTTAAGCAATTATATAAGTCAGCTCTAAAAAATTAAAAGCGCTACACCCTCACAAACTCCCCTTGAGTACCTTGTTCCCCATTGGCCCTTTTTTTCAATTATAAAGGAATTCCCAATACTATTCTAGCATGTCCAAAGGTCAGTTGTCAATCTCCTCTCCGGTCCAGCTGGTGAATCTGGGAATCTTGAGGCAATGTTACAACTGCCTCATGTACACAGACAACCCTCTCCTCCTCCCAACAAATTCCAACACATGTGAGAGAGGCAACCATATAGCCAAACTCGAGGCTAATCTCTCTCAACTCAGTACTGATGTAACCAGTCAGGAGGAAAAGGAAACCACACTCACTACAATTCCAGTCTCACATAGACCTACCACAACAGCAAACCAAACACATAAACACACAAAAACATACTCGGAGGCTCTAAATAAAATTCTGCCTAAGCAGCAGAGACCTCCAAAGCAGACACCCAAGCAACCGCTACCCCAAAACAAAACACGTGCAACACATAGCTCACAAAGCCAGTGTGCCGAACAGTCACAGCCCTTAAAGCTAAACAACACACCTGATACACTTGTAATAGGTGACTCTATCATCAGGCTCACCAGGCTGAACAAGGAGAAGGTCACGGTGAGCTGCCTGTCAGGCGCTAGGATCCGCCACATAACACAAGCACTCAGGTCACTCCAAGGCAAGTACAAATATGACTCAGTCATTGTCCATGCTGGTGTGAATGACCTGAGATGTACTTCCCTGGACTACATGAAAAGAGACATAGAGGAGCTCTCTGAGCATGTAGCCCAGGCCGATATGACCCTGACCTTGAGTAGCATCTTACCCTCACCAAGAATGATGCCACAATATGAAGACAAGATGATCAATTTCAACAATTGGCTTAAGTGTTGGTGTCATTCAAAGGGGATCCAATGCCTGTCAGCCTGGGATGACATGCTCGACAAGCCACGATGCTTCGCTAGGGACCACCTCCATAGGTATCACAAGGGATAAGAAACTAAGAGTAATGCTACTCAATGCCAGAAGTCTAAACCTCAAGATGCACGCACTCAAAACTCTCCTTAGCATGGAGAACATCGATATCTGTGCAGTAACAGAAACCTGGTTCAAGGCTCCCGAGAGCACCCCAGCACTACCAGGTTATACCTCATACCATGCTTTTTGGCCCCAAAACTTGGACCGAACCACAAAAGGAGGGGGAGTATCAATATTTGTCAAAGATACCCACACCTCCAGGTTGGTGGCACAGCATGAAGCACCAGAGAGTATCCATGTGCAACTAACTGTGGGTAAAACTGGCTTCCAGTTTATAGCCTGCTACAGACCACCCTCCCAAACACAGGAACCCCACTTGGCCTTCCTGAGAATACTGGAAAATATGAAGGTCTCTCCAAACACCATTATATTGGGCAACTTCAACTACCCAAACATAGACTGAGAGCATTACTCTAGCTCCAATACCCTAGCCCAAAGGTTCCTAGAATTTATAAACTCAAATGCTATGGAACAACTTGTTACCACTCCCACAAGAGGGGAAATCATACTGGACCTGATCATCACCAACATGGGGACACTATGCTCCAGACCAGAAGTGTATCCCTCACTGGTAAGATCAGACCATAAACTAATCTCACTGGATATTCACATCCTGACCCCACACCCTGCCCAGAAAACCACAGTGAAAAACTTCTCTAAAGCAAATTTCACACTCCTCAAAACTGAGGCGAAATCCTTCAAAGCCCCCGGGCCTGTGGAAAATACGGCCCAGACCGCAGAATCCTTTATAAATGCATTCTATGAACACCTTCAGGAATGCATGGATCATGCAATCCCAAATAAATCCAAGACCCAATCCTCCAAAGGCAGATGTCCTGTCTGGTGGACCCCAGCCATAAACAAACTATACAATAGAAGGAGGAAGCTACTAAATGATAGACCAAAATCCCAAAAAGGGAAGGCATCACTGATCAGTATTAGCAAAAAACTACGGGCACTCATAAAATCATCTAAGGCCAGCTTCGAGAGAAAAATTGCACAGGACACTAAGGATAATCACAAGGCTTTCTTTAGTTATGTTAGGAACCTGGGTGGGAATTCCCAGATATGCCCAGAATTAGTCCAAAATGACAAAAAATACACCGAGCTCACAGACATTGCCAATATCCTAGCTGACAGGTTCAGTGCAAACTTCCCCCCCCTCTCCCCACCAAAAGGGCAAATATCTATCCCAACAGAGTGCTGCCCCCCTGACATCTCAGATGCTCAGGTAAGAGCCGCCCTCTCCAAAGCAAAATAACACAGCATCAATGGGACCAGATGGTGTCCCAGGCTGCGTCCTACATGAACTCTAAGAAGAGCTAAACCCAAACATAAAACTACTGTTCAATCTTAGCCTCACTACAGGATATGTACCCAAAGAGTGGCGTACAGCAACAGTGGTCCCTCTCCACAAAGGTGGTGCCTCAATGGATCCAGGAAACTATCGCCCCATAAGCCTGACTAGCTTGCTCTGCAAAGCTATGGAAAGGATCATCATGGACCTCATAAATAAAGATATTGGGGACCTATAGACACTAGATCCTACCCAGTTTGGCTTTGTTAAGGGCAGATCCTGCCTCTTAAACCTGGTCGATTTCTTTGAAACAGTCACCAAGGCCATTGACGAGGGGAAGGTGGTCCACACAGCCTACCTGGACCTCGCAAAAGCCTTCGATACAATACCCCACTCGGGCATTATAGATAAGCTCACCAGCTTAAATATAAACCCCTATGTCACTAGATGGGTTGCAAACTGGCTCAAGGACAGAAACCACATAGTTAGAATTGCTGGAGCCATGTCAGACTCCAAACCAGTTACAAGTGGCGTCCCACAAGGCTCAGTCCTGGGATCTCTCTTGTTCGGTATATATTTCTCGGCGGTACAGGCCAACACGGAAGGACTGTGGCTGACCAAGTTCGCAGATGACTTCAAACTGGGCGCCATAATCAACTCTCCAGCCAACACAAGCATCCTCCAAAAGGGCCTCATAGAAACAGACAACTGGTGCCAGAGCCATGGCCTCAAGCTAAACGCCAAAAAGTGTATAGTCATCCCCTTTGGCAAAAACAAAGTGCCCACAAATTACCACATAGGTGGTAATCCATTAAGTACAGAAGAAGTCATTAGGGACCTGGGGATCCAAGTTGATAGCAATCTCTCATTTGACAACCACGTGGCCAAAGTGGTTAGAAAAACATTTTATATAGACCACCTAATCATGAAGGGATTAACATCTAGATCAGGGGAGGTCATATTACCTCATTACTCATCCCTCATCAGGCTCATAAATGAGTACATTGCCCCTTTTGGGATGTACCTTACCAGACACCTGCAGCAACTGGAAAGACCCCAAATGTACCTCACCAAGAGGATCAAAGGGCTCAAACAGATGCCATATGCTGCCCAGTTAAAGAAACTCCAGCTCTACTCAGTGGCATGCCACCTGCTCAGAGGCAATCTGTGCCTGACGTATAAAGCCATGTCCAACCCGGAATTAATGGACATGCTGCACCTCAGAAAATCCAAATCCCATCGAGCTACGCGCTCGAGAGACTTGAACCTCAGCACTGAAATAAATAGGACATGCTGGAGGGACAGATTCATAACCCAGAGGCTCCCTTCACTCTGGAATAAAATCCCAGTCCAGGTTACGCAGAGTCCCACACTGACTCTCTTCAAGAGGAATCTTGATGAGTGGATGGGAGATCGTAGGTTTACCCTGGCTATCACTTCTGTGTCACTGTTAGACAGAGGCACAGTATACTAACCTCAAAAAAGGCATAGCAAAATTAATTTAAAATGGGTGGCGAAAGCCAAACACACTCTGGCTAGGCTTATAAATGCCCTAGGGCAGATAGCCTAGTATGAACCTATGAACCTAACCTATGAACCTATCTGACACAAATGAGATTCCTGCGGAAAGTGAAAGAACAGATAAAAATGCTGTAGATTCCCACAGTGGATGGGGAGGGACTACTTTTAAGGGTTTAAGAGTGTACAAAACTTTTGCTACTTTGACTGACCTCTCAGTGCAACTAATATGGAGATTTTTAATAGAAAAAATGAAATGCATTTTAATTGCTACATGTCAGGACTACAAGTGTTGATGCCAGATTTACCGTTGAACTGCACAAAAATCCATAAGAGTAGAATAACAGGCTTGGGGACATTTTGTACATGAGCATTACACTGTCATTGCACAATACTTTGTGATGAAATTTCAAATAGGTATTAACAATATGGTGGTTTCTACAGAGTTGTCAAATGCAGTGATCTATTGACCTTTATTGTCACAGTACGACATTTTGCATTATACTCAGATTAGGACATACCTCTCAACTTGCAGACATAAACATCTGGACAAAGCCTCTTAAAAGTAGGTATATTAGGCCAAAAACCTAGACTTAGCATTAAATTTGCATATCTAATTGCATAGCTCCTCGACTTCCAGTAGGTCTGTGGGATATCACCATTCAAAAACAAAATGATGAAAAATATAAACAAAGTCATACTTTTTTTTAGTTAGCTTTAACTATCACTGACTTGTAAAAATAAACTAGTACAAAAACAACATACACTTTTTATAAAAAAATAAAGTGAATAATCAGAATCAGAAGCACATTTTTTGGCCAAGTATGCATGCATACAAGGAATTTGACTCCAGTTTCAGTGACTCTCCAAGTATGAATTGCATAAATGACATACATACAACTATTAAGAACAACACACACGGGATACATGCAACTGAACAAGACAAAAAAATATATACATATACATATACATACAAGATGCAAAGTGCAACTTAGTGCAAGAAATACTGAAATAAACTCTGAAAGAAACAAGTATTAACAATATGTAAACAATACTGCAGAATCATCAGAGGCTTGGGAAAACGAATACCCCAACCTAATAAGCTGTGTTAGCCGTTCATGAACTTGATGGTCTGTAGGAAAAGATTGTTCTTTGCTATGGTGCATATTAATCTATAAAGCTTGGCTGATGGTAATGGTTCAAAAAGATGGTAGCCTGGATGTGAAGGGTTGGTGATGATATTCCCCACCCTTTTCATGACTCTGGAGTAGTACAGGTCTTTTAAGGAGGGCAAATTAGCACCAATGATATTTTTGGCAGACCTGACTATTTGATCTAACCTGTTTTTGTCATCATTGGACAGAGATCCAAACCACATTGTTATGGATGAACTGAGAACAGACTCGATGACTGCTGTAAAGAACTGAATCAGCAGTTCCTGTGGGTGGTTGAACTTCCTCAGCTGTCGCAGAAAGTGCATTCGCTGTTGTGCCTTTTTGACAATGGATCATATATTGGTCTCCCACTTCAAGTCCCAGGTGATTATAAATCCCAAAAACTTGAAGGATTCCACAACTGACACAGCAGTATTAAATATAAAGAGGGGACATAATATTGTAATACCACTCCTAAAGTCCACTGTCACCTCCACAGTTTTAAAACTGTTCAGTTCCAGATTATTCTGACTACTCCAAAGGGCCATCTGCTCAACATCCCATCTGTATGCAGACTCATCACCATTCCTGATGAGCCTGATGATAGTTGTATTATCTGTATATTTAAATAAGTCTGATAGAGGGGTCCTTAGAGGTGCAGTCATTAATGTAGAGGGAGAACAGCAGTGGCGAGAGCACACATCCCTGGGGGCACCTGTATTGATCATGCGATAGCTAGATGTAAATTTTCCCAGCTTCACCTGCTATTTCCTGCTGGTTAGAAAACTGGTGATCCATCGAGAGGTGGAAGCAGGAACATAAAGTAGGGAGAGTTTCAAGTGAAGAAGTTCTGGAATTATTGGATTAAATGCAGAGTTGAAGTCCACAAACAGAATCCTTACATATGCCCCTGGGTTGTCAGGATGTTGCAAGATATAGTGCAGGCCCATATTAACTGCATCATCCACTGACCGGTTCTCTCAATAAACAAACTAAAGGGGGTCCAATGAAAGAACTGTAATATCCTTCAAGTGAGCTAACACCAGCGTCTCAAAAGTCTTCATGACCACTGATGTCAAAGCAACAGGCCTCTAGTCATTCAGTCCTATTATAGTGGATTTTTAGGCACTGGAATGATTGTGGCTTGTTTGAAACACAAGGGAACTTCACATAGATCTAATGATTTATTAAAAATCTGAGTAAAAACAGGAGCCAGTTGACCAGCACAGGTTTTTAAATAGGAGGATGAAACCACATCTGGACCAGCTGCTTTCTTAATTTGCTGTCTTTTAAAAAATGATAAACATCCTGCTCAGAGTTAATTAATGCAGGCTGAATATTGAGAGTGTGGAGACAGAGTCATATAAGTCTGAACACTGACAGAGCTGGTAACAGTGCCGTTTGTAGCCTCAGGCTTATCAAGCCTGCAGCAAAAAGCAATCAAGTCAACAGCCAGCTGGTAATTAGCTGCAGTGTAGTGGGATGGTTTCCTGTAATGTTTAATGTTCTGTAGCCCTAGCCACACTGATGGAGGATCATTGCCTAAAAACTTCTTTTTAGCCACTGATTTCTTTTGTTAGTGTGTTCCTTGCCTGTCTAAAAAGTGTTCTATCCCCACTTTTATAGGCATCTTCCTTGGCTTGATGAAACTGCCTAAGTAAACGAGGGAGTGCTGTTGTTAAATTTTAACCAGGTCTACATAAAACTGAAGGTTTGCAGATATTACTCTCACAAAACTGCTTCTAATAATCTAGATATACTTCTGTTCTCACCTGGAATAGTGATTTTAAAATGCTCACCTACTGCTCACCCAAAATGCTTTTCGTGTTTCTGTATTGATTATAGTGAGTCACTTCCTCATTTTTGTAGAGTATATTAAATTTAGACTGAAGAAGGAGTCAGACCCTTTAATGTACTAGAGCATGCTATCATCTTGCAGTGTTAATCTTAAGTACTATGCTGCTTAATATAAATAAGTTTTGCAAAGATTCTTTATTGAAGTAAATGAATAATTAAATAAATTGTTAAAGCACAAAGTCAAATCACTTAATCTTTGGCAATGATAAAACCAATTTTTTTTTTTTTTTTTTATAAAATGCTATGGGTGTCCCTGTATATACCCCTTACAAATGTGTCAGTTTGGATCTGGCATAGCAAAATCATTGTAGCCACTCACCAAAGAGTTGATAAACTTCCTCCTCTTGTAATGGAAAAATGAGTGTGACTTGCTCATTGCACGGTGTATATATATATATATATATATATATATATATATATATATATATATATATATATATATATATATATATAATTAGTGTGACTTGCTCATTGCATGGTATATATATATATATATATATATATATATATATATATATATATATATATTAGAGCAATACATAAGCACACTTACCACACGAGTACCAATAAGGGTAAAAGGGAATGTCTACAAGAGGATAGTAAGACCAGCTATGTTATATGGGTTGGAGACAGTAGCACTGACAAAAAGGCAGGAGTAAGAGATGGACGTGGCAGAGTTAAAGATGTTAAGATTTGCATTGGGTGTGACAAGGATGGACAGGATTAGGAATAAGCATATTAGAGGGTCATCCCTGGTTGGATGGTTTGGAGACAGAACCAGAGGGACGAGATTACATTGGTTTGGACATGTGCTGTGGAGGGATGCTCGGTATATTGGGAAAAGGATGCTAAGGATGAAGCTGCCAGGTAAGAGGAAAAGAGGAAGGCCTAAGTTAAGGTTTATGGATGTGGTTAGAGAGGACATGCAGGTGATTGGTGTGACAGAGAAAGATGCAGAGGACTGGAAGAAATGGAAACAGATGATCTGCTGTGGCAACACCTAAAGGGTACACCTGAAAGAAAAAGAAGAAGAAGAAGACATAAGCACACTTATACGATAGAAGCAGAAGATGAAAGAGAAATAATGTATTATATTCTCAACTATGGTAGAATAGTGCTGAGATGAAAAAATGTGAATAAAGCAATTTCCACCATAATTGATGACTCATGATCTTCTTCTTCTGTTATAGATAGCAGCAGTCACGGCTCTAGTGACTTTGGCATGTCTGATATCTGTGAATCAGTGAGACCATGGTCATGGGCGATGTCACTAGTCTGGGTAAGTAAATAAATCTGGGATTTAAAGGGGCCAATTGGAATTTCATGGCACCCTATTATTTAAAAAAAATGCTGATTTTCTGCCAAATTCTGGCCAGATGAAAGGAATACTATGCGGGACTTTAAACTCCTGTTCAAGCTAAATTATGCAGTAATAATTCATTACATATTGTCACTGAGTAAAGGTATCTACATTTTTATTTGCAAATAACAACTTTGATAATGTTGCAATTTGACAATTAGAAAATGCCTTTCTGACTTGAGTTTCATTCCACCTGGAAATGACAATGCTTGCATACTGCAACACAAACACGTTACTATTAAGCACAACATCTAACATTATGCAAAGGGTTGCAGTTTTATTAGTAGAAAGGCTGCCATGATGGGATAGAATAGGATGTTTAAGATATACACCTTGATAGCCAGCCAAATCTGCATATCTAACTTACTAGATAATCAAGAAAGCAGAATGCATTATCTCAGATACGCACGTCTCTCAAAACATGTAAAATATGGATATTTTGTAAAAACATTTAAAATGACAGAAGATATTTTTCTGTGAGACAATATTATTTTTGATTCAACAAAGTATTTCAACATTTTTAGTTATTCTAACAGAATCATATTGCTGCTTTTATTGTCATCAGCAACACCCTTTTTCTTGTTTTTGCTACTAGTAGATGGGATGTTGTATCACCCATCATCACTTCTCTTGATTCAGCATCACTCCTACCTTCTTGTCTGTATGCTCTCATGCAATCCCTCCGTCTCTTAGATGGACATGCTTGTTTCCTTATACAGTCTTCCTCTATCCCAACTTGTCTTCAACAAATCGTCTTCCACTTTCCTGTATCTGTGCCTAACCTACTGTAATCTGTTGTGTTTGTCATTCTCTACAATTAGAGGTACTTTAGCTTCTATTGAGATGCATCCTTTCTTTGTCACTCCCACAGTGTGCATTCTACCACTCATATCAAGCACTTAATCTTGATCATATTTAAGTTTTTCAAATGCCCTGCTTTCATTGCTCAAGTTTCTGAGTCATACTCAAGTACTAGTTACACCATTGTTTTCTATGCCTTACTTTTATGGTTCTTTGGCATTCTGCTGACACTCTCTACCCCTGATACTCTGTGCCAGTTGGCTGTAACATCCGTGCTTTTAGCTTTGATTACCTCATTTAGGCTTTCCTTCTCCTCAAATAACCCCCCCCCAACCAAGATACTTGAAGCTATTAAGCTGTTCAACTATTTTCCGTTCTATCTCAGGATTCAGCTTCCAATGATTTCTCCTATTTGCTGCCATGACAACCTTCCTGTTTGTACTCAGTTTCATCCCATCTGCTTTAGGTTTGCATTCCATTGCCTTATCATTTGCTGAAGTTAATTTTCAGAGTTTGTTTGTAATACCACATCAGCAGTATATACTGTATCATTTTAGATCTGTTCCATCCAGTCTGTTTGCTAATGTGATTTGTCTACCACCAGTATGAACAGCAGTGGGCGTACAGCTGAACCCTGATGCACACCCACTCTCACTGTGAACCTCTGTGAGAGTCCAAACACTTTTTGTACTAGTTTCAATGGATCCTTGTGCATGGCTTGAAAAAATTCTACCATTGCTTCCAGAGCTTGAAACCATTACAAAGCTGCCCAAATCAGCATTTTGAGATCTTTCACTATGCTGTCTCCAAGACTACGAATGCCCATTTAGGATATTTCCTCATCTCCAGGTTGTTCTCTGATATCTGTCTCACTGCAGACATCACATCATTTGGACTACATCCTGATTTGAATCTAAATGCTCATCTTCCATCTTACTTTCTGCTACCTTGCACACTCATATTATTCACTATCTCTAGCACTTTCATGCATCTCAGCTTTGTTATCTCTTTGTAACATTTTTGGCATGAAGAGTATATAAGTGACAATATAGAGTTTAAAGGTGGCTCACCGTTTTCAAAAAGAAACACATTTGTTTTAAATGTGTTTGCCAGAATGACATTCATATGCTTTAGTACATAGGAACACATAAGGATGAATACTAACAATACAAAATATAAACAAAGTGATTATCTGACAGACTACACAGACATACATGCTTACATCTTAACAGCTTACTACAAAATGGCAGTCAGGCTCGCATGTGCTCAGTATTTATACACTTGTGCAAGCCCCTAGAAAGCTTCTTAAAGCTGTACACACATACTGATCTACATCCTCCCTCTTAAATTAATTGTCTTCAATGAAATGATATTGGAATAAGACATGGAATAATAAAGACATTGGAAACAACACAGTGTTCATGTCCAAGTTTCTATGTATCTGTAACATGGTCTGGAAATGCGACCTGATCTAGTAATATTTTTTACTTATCTATTTATTTATTGTCATTTGTTAACTGGGTTGGTCCAACTGACCCAAAGGCTCATTTTCAGTTGAGACCCGAGGAGAAGACCACCAATTAATAGATATAAATAAATATAAAGTTGCCATGTATCTGTAACATGGTCTGGAAATGCAACCTGATCTAGTATATATATATATATATATCTATATATATATATATATATATATATATATATATATATATATATATATATATATATATACACACACACATATAAAATATTATATATATATATATATATATATATATATATATATAATATGTATATATATATATATATATATATATATATATATATATACATATATATATATATATATATACATATATATATATATATATATATATATATATATATATATATATAGATAGATAGATATAGATATATAGATACATATAGATATAGATATAAGAATATAATAATCGGAACTGCGTTTAGCAACAGGGGCAGTCTTCGATGAACAGCTCGTATCAGGAATTTTGGGATTTATCTCAGGAACAGGAATATTTACTGGAATGTCCTCTGGAAATGGAGCACTGGGCAACTCACTTTGAGATAAACAGACTTTCTTACAGGCTAGGTGCTGTGGTACAGGCTCAGACACCGTCATGAAATGTTTATGATTCCACCTAAATTCTACTCCTTGTAATTCCACAATGTTCAGTCTCTGCACTGGACAAATACTCTTCATGACTCCAGTCCAATCTTAACCTTTGCACGTTTTCATTCTCACTGTCTCTCCTTCACATATTGGATTGAGTTTCTTGCTGGACTTGTCATAATAAGACTTCCGGGCTAGGTATTTCTTTAACTATTGGGCTTTCACTGATCTGTTATTCTTAGTATTTGGAACCAATAAACTACTGCTGACTGGTAATGCAGTTCTGGTTTGTCTTGACAGAAGTCTCTGGGCAGGTAAACCAAGATGTTTATCACAAAGAATATTTCTGAGATTCATGAGATTCATGAGAATATCACTATTATCTTGTTTCAACTTCTCTACTAACTGTTTTGCACTTTGAACTGCACATTCTGCCAAACCATTTGACTGTGGATACGCAGGACTACTCATAACATGAATAAAGTCCCACTCTTTGGCAAATCATTTGAATTGCTGGCTAGCAAACTGTGTGCCATTGTCACAAATAACTTTTGCAGACTCAACCATGGTAGCCCAGGAATCTGGTTTAGCTGAAGTGGTTCCTTCTGTTGATGTGGCTTTGTACTATTACATAGAGAGCAAAATTAAAGTACTTTCTCAATGTCTTGTGATATAAAAGGCCAAAATGCAAGTCCTCAAACCCTCCTTTTAGTAGAATCAGTTATTGGGTGGCCATGATGCAAGACAGCAATATACTCTTGTTGCAACAACTTTGGAACAATTACTTTTGGACCTTTCATGATGATACCATTATCAGACAAAATCTCATCTCTGTAAGGAAAATAAGGTTGCATTCTTGAGGTAAACTAGATTGCTTTGATGGCCATCCTTGACTCATAAAGTGGTTGAGCTTCTTTAAAACAGGGTCTGAAGCTATATGACTTCTAAGCTCATCAAGACATGTGGAAGAAAATGTTCTCACTGCCATGACTTCAAAATCAAGGTTCTCATTCGTGTGCTGTTCAGTGGTATTTCTGGGTGATCTGGATAAAGTATCAGCAAGACAAAGAAGTTTGCCTTTCATGTAGACAAGATTGAAATTGTACTTCTGCAATCTAAACATCATACATTGCAATCTGGCAGGAGTGGTATATGCATAGGCTTTCTCAAAATAGTGACTACAGGTTGATGGTCTGTTTTGATCTGGATTGGTCGGCCATAAATATAACCATGGAACTTCAAACATGCAAACACTATTGCTAAGAGCTCTTTCTCCATCTGAACATACTGCATATCAGTTTGGGTTAGACATCTGGATGCATAGGCAACAGGTTGACCTTCTTGAAGAATGACTGCACCAACCAAATTTCGAAACATCATAGGAAAGAGTAACTGGTTTGTGAACATCATAGTATCTGAGAGCTGGTGGACTAGCAATTCTCTGTTTCAGGACATGAAATGCTCTCCGGTCTCTAAGGCATGGTCATTTGTTTGCAGTGTTTGTTTGTTCTGAGCATATGTTTGAGGCCATCTTGACTTAGTGGAAGCCTTTCTTCATTTTAGTGAGAATCCTGCTGTTCATTAGCTGCTGGCTGGTAAAGGTTGGTTGGTCTAGGGCTTGAAGTAAGCTATCATTGGTTCTTTTGAGCATTTTTGTTTCAGGTTGTGCCTTCTGGTATTTAAGCCCTATATTTGAGAGGATTTTTGTCTATAGACACTGAGCTGAGGAGAGGAGTGGCACTGACCACAACTCTGATCTGTGATATATAACAATAAGTAGCCTGTTGTTTGCTTATTTATACTAGTTATTGCTTATTCTGGCCAGTTATAGTACTTTGTAGTGTCTTCTGTTTACTTTCTGCTGTATTTAATTGCTATAAACTAATTTGCACAATTGTACTAACATTGTTTGCCTTACAGGGCCTGATAAATAAGATTTTTACTGTCACACTGTTTGTAAAGCTTTTGTTAGCTAGTTTCACTATGTGAAAGGTATTAGCTGGAAATTTTCTTCATTTGTTAAATATCTGTTTGTTTGTTCTGATTTCCTGCCAAGGAATGCATCATATAACTGATTTGTTTGCAGTTAAAAGCATTCTTTAGAGTATCCTTGTTCTTTTATCTGTTTAAAACTTTCATTTAGTGGCTCACTGCTGTTTTTTTCTGCTGTGATAAACACTTCTGTAGTGTTTTCTGCCTGAAATAATGTAGCACAGCCCAGGTTAGGTTTGCTGTCTTTGAGGCCTGGTCATTTGTTTGCAATGTGTATTTGTTCTGAGCACATGTTCGAGGCCATCTTAGCTTAGCAGAAGCCTTTCTTCACTTTAGTGAGAATTCTGTTGTTCATTAGCTGCTGGCTGGTAAAGGTTGGCTGGCTTGAAGTAAGCACTCATTGGTTCTTTTAAGCTTTTTTTCTTTCAGATTGTGCCTTCTGGTATTTAAGCCCTAACTTTGAGAGGATTTCTGTCTATACACGCTGAGCTGAGCAGAGGAGAGGCACTGACCACAACTCTGATATGTGATATATAATAATAAGTATCCTGTGTTTTGCTTATTTTTGCTAGTTATTGCTTATTCTGGCCATTTATAGTACTTTTTGTTGTCTACTGCATACTTTCTACTGAATTTTATTGCTATAAACTAATCTGCACAATTGTACTAAAATTGTTTGCCTTACAGGGCCTGATAAATAAGGTTTTTACTATCACACTGTTTGTAAAGCTTTTTTAGCTAGTTTCACTGTGTGAAAGGTATTAACTGGAAATGTTCTCCATTTGTTAAGCATCTGTTTGTTTGTTCTGATTTCCTGCCAAGGAGTGTATCATATAACTGATTTGTTTGCAGTTAAAAGCATTCTTTAGAGTCTCCTTGCTCCTCTATCTGTTTCAAACTTTAATTTAGTGGCTCATTGCTGTTTTTCTCCCGTGATAAACATTTATAAAGTGTTTTCTGCCTAAAATAGTGTAGCTAGTAGCTATAGCACAGCCCAGTTCAGGTTTGATGGCTCTGTGACCTGGAGGTTTGTTTGCAGTATTTGTTTATTCTGAACACATGTTCCAGGCCATCTTGGCTTATCAGAAACCTTTCTTCACTTTAATGATAGTTCTGTTATTGATTGGCTGCTGGCTGGTAAATGTTGGCTGGTCTAATGCTTTGAGTAAGCACTCATTGGTTCTTTTGAGCTTTTTTTTTAAGTTGTTTCAGGTTGTACCTTGTGGTATTTAAGCCCTAACTTTGAGAGTATTTCTGTCTATACACACTGAGCTGAGCGGAGGAGGGGCACTGAACACAACTCTGATCTGTTATATATATAACTATAAGTATCCTGTTTTTTTTCCCTTATATTTGCTAGTTATTGTTTATTCTAGCCATTTATAGCACTTTTCATTGTCTGCTGCATATATTTTACTGTATTTTATTGTTATAAACTAATCTGCACAGTTGTACTAAAATTGTCTGCCTTATGGGGCCTGATAAATAAGGTTTTTACCATCACACTGTTTGTAAAGCTTTTTTAGCTAGTTTCACTGTGTGAAATGTATTAACTGGAAAATTTCTCCATTTGTTAAGCATCTGTTTGTTCTGATTCCCTGCCAAGGAGTATATCATATAACTGATTTGTTTGCAGTTAAAAGCATTTTTTAGAGTATCCTTGCTCCTTTATCTGTTTAAAACTTTAATTTAGTGGCTCACTACTGTTTTTCTGCTGTGATAAACATTTTTAAAGTGTTTTCTGCCTAAAATAGTGTAGCTAGTAGCTGTAGCACAGCCCAGTTCATGTTTGACATCTCTGTGACCTGGTTGTTTGTTTGCAGTGTTTGTTTGTTCTGAGCACATGTTCCATGCCATCTTGGTTTAGCAGAAACCTTTCTTCACTTTAGTGAGAGTTCTGTTATTGATTAGCTGCTGGCTGGTAAATGTTGGCTGGTCTAATGCTTGCAGTAAGCACTCTTTGGTTCTTTTGAGCTTTTTTTTTAAAGTTGTTTCAGGTTGTACCTTGTGGTATTTAAGCCCTAACTTTGAGAGTATTTCTGTCTATACACACTGAGCTGAGTGGAGGAGGGGCACTGCACACAACTCTGATCTGTTATATATAACTATAAGTATCCTGTTTTTTCCTTATTTTTGTTAGTTATTGTTTATTCTAGCTATTTATAGCACTTTTCATTGTCTGCTGCATACATTTTACTGTATTTTATTGCTATAAACTAATCTGCAGGGTTGAACTAAAATTGTCTGCCTTACGCGGCCTGATAAATAAGGTTTTTACCATCACACTGCTTGTAAAGCTTTTTTAGCTAGTTTCATTGTGTGAACGATATTAACTGGAAATTTTCTCCATTTGTTAACTATCTGTTTGTTTGTTCTGATTTCCTACCAAGGAGTGTATCATATAACTGATTTGTTTGCAGTTAAAAGCATTCTCTAGAGTCTCCTTGCTCCTTTATCTATTTAAAACTTTCATTTAGTAGCCCACTGCTGTTTTTCTGCTGTGATAAACATTTCTGTAGTGTTTTCTGCCTAAACTCATTGTAGCTGGTAGCTGTGGTATAGTTTTCTACCCTCCCTCACTATTGGTGTCTTGTTCTTATACTTGGTGGCTTTGCAGTTGCCCGCTCCTACTGTAAATTTGATCTGGAAAACTACTCCCAGTCTTGTGTCAATAGTTCATTCTACCTAATATGCAGAAAACATTTGAGAAGACCGACCCACTTAGTTTCTTAGCCTTAAATTATCTTCTGTTCCTCCTTTCTCCCTTTCCACTTTACAAAAAAAAAAAAAAAAACAATTTGCTAAAATCTACCATTGCTAGAATCTCATTATGTTCTTACTGAGTGATCTTCTCAAACAATCTGGAAATATAGAGCTGATAAGTATATTTTTGGCACTTTTTAACTGTTCAGAGTTCTGCACTGTTTTAATTATTGCTTGACTGAATTATTTATATATTTTCTGGCATCATTTTCTGATACTCTAAGTTCCTCCATCTTAATTTTTTTCTAATTTACTGCTTTCTGCATTTGTTTTTAGTCATTTTTTAATTTAATTGCATTTATTTAAACCGTACTTGTTCTAATATTGCTACACACTTGTGTGTTAGCTTGCCCTGCATTTGACTTGTTTTTACTGGGTTCCGGCGTGTAGCTCGCAAGACATTTCCCTGTGAGCTACATCGCCGAAACCAAATGGCTGCATCAGCACTTTGCTGTAGTGCAATTTGGCTGACAAGCATAGCCGCTGCAGCTGTAATCTATGAATGGGCAGAGGCAGCCATACAGGATGTGTAACACATTCCTTATTCGACAACAAAATAAATAAACAATTACATAAATACATTCCTTGAATAAGAATAAGGAATGTGTTACACATCCTGTACGGCTGCCTCTGCCCATTCATAGATTACAGCTGCAGCGGTTATGCTTGTCAGCCAAATTGCACTATGGCAAAGTGCTGATGCAGCCATTTGGTTTCGGCGATGTAGCTCACAGGGAAATGTCTTGCGAGCTACAAGCCGGAACCTGTTTTTACTGCTGTTTTAGCTGCTTTTCAGGAAAAAAAGTTCTAAGCTTGTTTCCTGCCTTTCCTGTAAAAAGTCTAGTCCAGATACAGATTTGTTGTATCCAGGACTGTTTATAAGCTTCTGATTCCCCCTAGTCTTTTTGTGTTGGAGGAAAGCCTTCTAACTTTTCAGTGGGAGTTATAAGCACTAGGTAGTCTATCTACCACAAGAGGAGTGGTTTCTGGTCCAGAAATTGTAGTTTATTGGCCATTTGGACAGTTTTTCCATCCCTTTCAACTTTATGGTTTAAAAGCCCATGTTTGCATGGGTTTGTGCTTGTTTAAGCTCCCTGTAGCAGCACCAAGCTGAAGTAAACTATTACTGGTGCCAGAAAGTCTACTCTTCAGTTTTTCCCTTAGATTATACTAGTTTTTTCTCTCTTGCACTTCAAATAACCTAATTGCTTTGCACTTCAACGGGTGTTTGTAACAATTATTGTAGCACACCTAAATGCCATCAGCATTAGTCATTCTTCACGGAAATAGCTCCAGTACTTAGTAGTTATGACCACCCCTCCTTGAATGATTAAAGGGCAGTTCCCTGTGCTTTCTCCTATAAACCTGGTGCCTTTGGGCATTCTGAGGCAGTGTAGCAACTGCCTCATGTGCATAGGCAACCCTCTCCTCTTACTTCCCAACACTCAAACTTGTAAGAGGTGCACTTACATCACCAAATTGGAAGCTATACGCTCTCAGCCAAGACAGGACTAGCTGGTCAAGAGGAGAAGGTCAACACCTGCACCACACCACATGGAACCCATAGCCCTCCAGAACATCCACTATCACACCTCTCACATAAAACACAAATACACACCCAACTTCATGGAGGCTCTGAATAGAAATTGACCCAAACAGCAGAGACCTCCAAGACAAAAACACACTTGGCCATCACAACACAGCACAAACCACAGGACACAAAGCTCACCTCCACAATGTGCTCCTCAACCTAAGCCCCTAAGGCTAAACACTTTGCCCACTACACTAATAACAGGTGACTCAACAGTGAGGCACACAGATGTCCCACTCACTAGATTGAATAAGGAGAAGGTAACAGTCAGCTGTCTATCAGGTGCCAGAACCCAACACATAACACACGCACTCAGTCACTCCACAACAAGTACAAGTATGTCTCTGTCATTGTCCATGTGGGTATGAATGAGCTGAGATGCACCTCCCTGGACTACATGAAAAGAGACATGGTAGAGTTGTCAGATTATGTGGCCCAGGCAAGTATGACACTATCCCTGAGGAGTATCCTACCATCACACAGAATGATACCACAGTACAAACAAAAAATGATTGACTTCAACAATTGTCTAATTTTCTGATGTCATTCTAAGGGGATCTAGTATGTGTCTGCTTGGGATGACATGATTGACAGACCTCGATGCTTTGCCAGAGATGGCCTGCATCTGTCACCCCTGGGTTTCTGGGTACTGGCTAAGGCTCTTGCCACCCTATTAGTGCCTTTTTAGGTAGTGATCCAAAGACCAAATTACCACCATAACAGCTATAACTAAATGCAATCTGAGGGTCATGCTGCTTAATACTAGAAGTCTAAATCTCAAGATGCACTCACTCGAAGCACTCCTCAAAATGGAGAACATTGACCTTTGTGCTGTAACAGAGACCTAATTTAAAGTGGCAGAAAGCACCCCTGCACTATCAGGCTATAACTCATTCAACACCTTTCAGACCCGAAACATGGACTGAAGCTCCAAAGGAGGCGATGTCTCCATATTCATAAAGGATATGCACACCTCCAGACTAGTAGCCCAGTATAACACATCTGAGATACTTCTAGTACAACTAACATTGGGTAAGATGACGATCCAGATCATAGCCTGCTATAGGTCCCCAACCATGTCCCTAACCTCTCACAACATGTTCCTAAGCAACCCTGGAATATATCAAGGTCCAACCCGACACTCTCTTACTAGGAGACTTCAGCTACCCCTCCATCAACTGGGAAAACTACTCAAGCACCAATACACTGGCCCAACACTTCCTGGAATTCATAAAATCCAATGCCCTGGACCAGCTCATTCTTACCCCCACTAGAGGAAGCAACATCCTTAACCTGGTTACTACTAACATGGGCAACCATTGCTCTGCACAAATAATCAATTCCTCCCTGGTTAGATCTGACCACAAACTAATCATCATGGAAATACACATCTCACCCACACCCCCTGCAAAGGTGACCACCATGAAAAACTTCTCCAAAGCTTACTTTGGGCTCCTTAAAACAGAGGTGTCTAACTTCACGACACCCATGTCAATGGAAAATCGATACATGACTGCAGAATCATACACCAGTGCACTGTACGAATACATACATAAATGCATGGAACTAGCCTTACCCAACAGAACCAAGATGCTATCCTCCAAAAACTGGAAGATAATCTGGTGGTCCACTGCCATTAATAAACTCTACAACAGAAGGAAGTAACTGTTGCAAAAAAAGGTGAAGTTGCAAGAATGGAAAAGCTCCCTTATTAGCCTGAACAAAAAGTTGAGATCCCTCATCAAATCCTTTAAAGCCAGCTATGAAGGCAGAATTGTGGCAGACACTAAAAACAATCACAAAGCCTTCTATAGGTATATCAATAACCTCCACGGCAAAACCCAGATTTGCTCTGAGTTACTGCATAATGGTCCTTCGAATACTGAGCCAACAGACATTGCCAACATACTGGCTGACAGATTCAGTGCCACCTTTACCCCTTTCTCCCCACTAAAGGACAAATCACAATACCTATAGAATGCCAGGCACCCAGCATTATTGCAGCACAGGTTAAAGCTGCATTGTCAAACTATATATATATATATATATATATATATATATATATATATATATATATATATATATATATATGTATGTATATATATATATATATATAAGCTATCCCACTGCTGAAGGAGACTCACAAAACAAAGCAGCAAATCCAAAAAAAAGTATAAGTGAGTCAAACCACCACGGTTCAGCCAAATAAATGTCCAGAAGATATGTAAAACATCAAAAAGTTTATTGGAAAAAGGTTAGCGCTTTTGCGGGTTTACCGCTTCATTAGACCAAATACAAAACAAAAGTAAAAATTACATATTTAAAAAAAAAAATACTCAGCCAATCAGTAAGAAACAATTAAAACTGAACCAATTAAAAAATAAAAATGATCTTACATCATCTTCTGTCTGATAAGGCAGGCTTAAGGGACGTGCAACTGTTAAGGCCTGGAGATTCAAAAGCTCTCATAGATATAATCCCTTTAGTTCACATAATTCCACAGTGTTGTTAAAATCGCCTCTCCTTCTGCTTGGATGCAGCACTTGCAGAACCCTAAACAGAAAGGTACTATGGCCTGGATAAGATAAGGTATGATTAGCTAGGGCATTAGATATAACCTGATTGCGTATGTTTCCTAAATGCTCAAGAATTCTTTCCCTCAGCTGGTGTGTGGTCTTACCAATGTAAAACCCTTACAGGAACAGCATGTAGCAAGATAAACTAAGTTCCTGCTCCTACATGAAGCCACAAATCTAGGTGTAAAAACACGTCAAGTGATATGGTGTGCAAAACAGAGATCTGGAGAAATAGCAGAACAAGCTTTACAATTATAACAAGGAAGGGTACCAGCCATCCATGAGGGTGTAGGACATACAGACCTTGGGCCATAACATAAAAGCCTTTTAAGTGACATGTTATTCCTGAATGTAAAGGAGGGATAATCTCCCACCACCTATCTTACATTTTCATCTGCTAAAAGAACAGGCCATTTTTTTTCTAATAACATTACAGTAATGTTGTATATTATTAGAATATTTAAAAAAATATCCTGGGAGAGCAACCCATGTTACCAACCTGTCTTTTATTCATAGTGTGATTATTTGAAGAAAAATAGAGAAAACCTCTAGTGCGTTGATTCGATAAAGCAGTCATCCTGGAGTTACTTATTGAGGTCTGTGAGTACCCTCTAACATTAAAGCCTTCACCCATTTTATATATAGTCTCTTGAAAAGCCACATCATTAGTACATAGCTTAAAGGCTCTTAAACATTGGCCATTAAGAATGTTAGAAAAAATATGTTAAGGATGCATGCTAGACTGATGGATTAAACTATTCCTCCAACAGGGTTTCCTGTAGAGCTGCATCTCAAGGGTGCCTTTAATATTTCTTAATACAATAACATTTAAGAAGTCAATAGATGTGGAAGAGTAATTTAGACTAAACCTTAGATAGATAGATAGATAGATAGTCTCTGGTACTTTCAAGATATCTGACAAAAATCAAAACTTCTTCCTCACTACCTCCCCACAAGAGAAAAGTATAATCAACAAATCTAGCGTAGTACTTGATAAAGTGTCTATAAGGATTATCATTATAAACATGCTCATTCTCCCATTGCACCATAGCCAAATTGGCATAGTTATTGGCGCAGGGGGTGCCCATGGCTACTCCTGTTTGTTGCAGATAATACTGACCTTCAAACGCAAAACAGTTATTACATAGAATCAAATCTAACAAAGCGCAGATAACAGTAATCATGTTATGCAAGAAATGGCCATGATGAGAAATAAACAACCTGACAGCATCAATACCCACTTCATTAGGTATAACAATGAACAGAGTTTTCACGGCCAAGGTTGTCAGAAAAACATTATCAAGTATGACACCATTTGTGGAGTATAAACTAGATAGAAAATGTTCAGTATCTTTTAAACTTGCTAGACTAAGTACAGATTTACTTTTTAGTTCAACATATTTGGAAAGAGGTTCAGTCACCCAGCTGCACCCTGAAACAATGGGGCGGAGTGGAGGCTTGTGACTATCCTTATGAATTTTGGGCAACCCATGTATTGTAGGAATAATGGGGATTCTCAATGATCAAGGACTCATACAGATCATGGTCAATAAGACCACACATCAACAAATCATAAAGATCATTCTTCACGTTAGTAATACATCTATTAACATCTTTCTCTAGAACCTTCTTATAGGTACAAACATCATTTAGCATAGTATATATACTAGTTAATTAATCAGATCTATTCAGTACAACAATTGCACCTCCTTTATCAGCAGGCCTAATACTGGTAGAAGGTTCAGTTTGTAGTTGTTGCAAAGCATTGTTTTCATCAGCATTTAGATTACAAAACTTTGGCTTAAAAATGCCTGAAGATGCAAAAATATAATTTTCACATAATTTGACAAAAGACTCAAAAGATGCTGCAAGAGGTGAGCAATAGATACTCTGCTTATAAGAACACTGTTTCTGTATTAACATGCCATTTTCCCCAGCAGAGTTCCAAGCATAAATTTACGTGCAAATAGTTTGATATCTGAAATTACATCAACTACATCAGATTTATTGCCTGGTACAAAGCCTAAACCTTTGTTAAGTATGGCTATCTGTGCTGCTGTTAGGGCATAATTCAATAAATTATACACTAAGTCTTGTTCAGAAAAGGTTTCATACCATTTTGTCTCACTGGTGACCATCCTTCCTTCGAGGCTTTCTTTTTCCAAGTAACTCTTGATAGAGAGCGGCCTTGTTGGTTCGGTGGATCCAGCCTGATGGGCCATGGTAGAGCCATAAAAGGGTTAGGCAAAGAAATATTGCCATTATCTTTAAACCTAGCCATTTCCTTCACTTTACTATGGACTTCTAGCCTTAAAAAATCATCTGTATAAGGACTGTTCACTGAAGGAGCTCCAGATTTAGCCAAAATGGCTGGCGTAGCATTCACAGGGTCAAGAGATGTAAGTTCAACATCAGCAGTTGGAGGCGTAACTCCTGATGGCAGGGGTGTGTCTTCAGAATGCTCATTGCTGATAGAGTGATTTGGTAGATCCAAAATAAGCATACTAGGAGAATTTCCTTCGGTTGAAACAATATTAGTTAGATTATTGCTGGATACCATCAGAGAATCAAGCTTAGGTACATTTAAAGTACGCTTCTTTGTTGAAAGTGCATTAGTTGTATTTGCACTAGAGTTACCTAAAGAGTGTGAAATCACAACCCAAACTTGCTGTACTGCAGGTTGAACATTAGAATGATTAGGTTCACTCCTTGGCCAAACAAAACAATGACTTTAGTGAAATCCGAGTGGTCCCTGAGTAGCTTCTTGTGTTTCTGTTGTTTAAGCCTGTATTCACCTCAATACACAGATTGTCAAGTTTTAATAGGTATTCATCAGATGGATACTTAGTTTTCATAGTATCCAGCTGGCGTTCAATGTCAATATGAAGAGACATTTCAATGGGAGTGTAATACTCTATTCAAAGTCGTAAATAGTTAAAACTTAAATCAAGATTTAGTTGTTGCCAACATTTAAGTAATTCAGGTTAACTAGAGGCTTGAGTAGGCATTTTCAGGATCAGTAACCCCCTGGGGATAACTTTATGCTCAAGACAAGCCTCAAAGTGAAACCTCTGCCATTCATACCTTTTTAGCTTGTACATCATATTTTCAACTTCTTTAAAGGCTTCCAGAAATGCACACAAACCATCAGTATCCATGGTCTCAACCTCTCCTTGCGTAGAAAAGGCAAGCCTTAGGAGAGGGTCAGGCTGGTTAGTAACCAGTCTATATAGGCGGTTAGAATCATTATGATTCATAGTGTTCATTTGCGTAGATACCACATCAGTAGATGTATAAATCCCTCCAGCATTCGCCTCAAGAGATTCCGCCATGTGCAGCAGGTAGCTGTTAAAAATTTAGTGAAAAAAAAAAAAAAAAAATATATATATATATATATATATATATATATATATATATATATATATATATATATATAAGATATCCCACTGCTGAAGGAGACTCACAAATCAAAGCAGCAAATCCAAAAATAAGTATAAGTGAGTCAAACCACCACGGTCTAGCCAAATAAATGTCCAAAAGATATGTAAAACATCAAAAAGTTTATTATTGGAAAAAGGTTAGCACTTTCACGGGGTTACCGCTTCATCAGACCAAATACAAAATGAAAGTAAAAATCACATATTTTTAAAAAAGTACTTAGACAATCAGGAAAAAACAAAACTGAACCAATTAAAAAACAAAAATGATCTTACATCATCTTCTGCCTAATAAGGCAGGCTTAAAGGAAGTGCCACTGTTAAGACCTGGAGGTTCATAAGCTCTCATAGAGATAATCCACTTTAGTTCACATAATTCAACAGTGTTGTCAAAATCACCTCTCCTTCTGCTGGAATGCAGCACTTGCAGAACCCTAAACAGAAAGATACTATGGCCTGGATAAGTTAAGGCATGATTAGCTAGGGCAGTAGATATAACCTGATTGTGTATGTTTCCTAAATGCTCAAGAATTCTTTTCCTCAGCTGGCGTGTGGTCTTACCAATATAAAAACCATTACAGGAACAGCATGATTAACAAAGATATAGGAAATCTCCAAACTCTAGACCCCATGCAATTTGGCTTTGTGAAAAGGAGATAATGCCTGCTCAACCTGGTTGACTTCTTTGAGTAAGTGACCAGGGCTGTGGATGAAGGTAAGGCAGCGCATACAGCCTGTCTCGATCTGGCCAAGGCAATTGATACCATTCCTCACTCAGGAATTATTGATAAACTCACAAAACTAGGCATCACCCCTATATCACTAGGTGGGTTGCAAATTGGCTCACAAATTGAACACACAGTGTGAAAATAGCAGACTCCAAGTTAGACTACTGACCAGTCACAAGTAGAGTCCCAAAGGGATCGATCCAGGGTCCTCTCCTGTTCAGCATCTACTTCTCATAAGTCCAGGCCAACACAAAGGGACTCTGGCTGACCAAGTTCGCAGATGACTGCAAGCTGGGAGCCATTATTAACTCCCCAAGTGATGCAGACATCCTACAGAAAGGCCTCCCTCAGACCAATGACTGGTGTCGAAACCATGGCATTAAGCTTAATGGCAAAAAATGCATCATCATCCCCTTTACTAAAAACTCAGTCCACATTAAATACTACTTTGATGGGAGCCTACTGAACACTGAAGGCATTATAAGAGATCTGAGGACAAAGGTTGACAGCAACCTCTCCTTTGAACACCACATTGCCACTGTGGTCAGAAAGTCTTTCTATGTGGGACATTTCATTACCAAGGGTTTTGCATCCAGGAAGAAAAAGGTCATTGTCTCTCTCTACTCTTCCCTCATTAGACCAATCATCAAATATAATGCCCTATTGGGCCTGTACCTCACTAGACACCTGCAGCAGCTGAAAAGGCTACATAAGTACCTCATGAAGAGGATCCTAGGCATTAAACACATGTCCTACATGGACAGACTCAAAAGACTCCAGCTATTCTGTGTCTCATATTGCCTACTTAGAGGCACTCTCTGCTTGACTCACAAAACCATGTCTGACCCAGCTCTGTTAGAAATGCTGTATCTAAAGAAATCTCAATCCCTCCACACCCCACAATCCAGAGACCTCAACCTCATTACCACAATCAAAAGAACATGGTGGAGGGACAAGTTCCTCACCCACAGCCTTCCCATGCTCTGGAATAGACTTCCCATACATGTCAAGCAGAACACTTTGCTGTCCCTCCTCAAGAGAAATCTTGATGAGTGGATGGGTAATAGAAAGTTCTCCTTAGGGATCACTCCAGTGGCTTTACTTGATAGAGGCACTGGGAAATAACGTCAAGTGGTACGATGCCAGGGCACTTCTATGGGCTAGGCTTGTAAAGGCTCCAGGGCCATTAGCCTAGTACACACCTATCAACCGATGAACCTATGATTCTGCTTATTGCATTTTTGACATTGCTGATCAGAAGCTAAACATTTTTCCATTTTAGGCTCATGACTTCCACCACAGTTATGACAGTTGGCAATAAAACTGGGTGGGGGCCCTTTTTAAACTTGCTGACTCACTCTTATTCTTTACCGATACTGTGCCCACTCTGGAATTTGCTAGAAAGCTGCAGAGTTTCCCAGGGACTGTTGCAGGGTTTACAGTTGCTGCCATGTACTTGGGCCTCTTTCCTTTAACCATGTGCTGCATACTATCAACACTGGCCTTTGAAGTTACTAGAAACATGTATCTCTCATGTGTAAGCATATCTGTGTGCTTTTCTGTAAGCACATATATTTGACAAATTTCAATGGCCTTACTGAAAGTTAAATCACTGTCACAAAGTAAAATCATTCTCACAGCATAATCTTTAATACAACACACAAGTCTATCTTTTATCAACTCATACCTTAAATCACCAAATGTGTAAGTTTTAGCTTTGATTCTCAAGTCAGTTATATATGCTGCAAAAGTTTCACCAGGCTTTTGATCCCCTGTATAAAATAACTGCCTTTCCATTGTTATATTTATTTGGGGGTTACACAGTTCTCTAAATTTATATTTTAAGCACTTGGGATCTTCCCTTGACTTAGCCAGTACAACTATATGACTGTTTTCCCCCTCTCCAGCAAAGACAGCAGGTGCATACACAAATGAATGCTCCCTTTCTTTGGCTTCTGACACAGCTAAATTAAACAGAATAAATGACTTTGTACAATCATCTTTATCAGAAAATGCAGCCTGTATGAAAATATTGTTTTCTTGCTCAAACACTCTCCAGTTATCTGCAATATTATTGTCAAACACAACTAGAGGAAGTCTACAAAATCCTTCAGCCATGCCAGCAATTTATGCCCAAACATACTGAAAAATATGACAATTGTAATTATAATAAATAAACAAGCACACAGCCAGCACTTGTAATAACATTGAAACGCACAATAAACTCTTCAAAACACTGTACTTTGTGAAATATGCTCTGTAATGGCTGTATTTTGTGAAATAACTGTACTGTAATACACACAAACATGCGGACACTTCAAATACTTCAGACAACTCTAATAGGTTTAATTAATGCAAAAAAGTAGTGCTTAGCAAAAAAATGTGGTTGTTTCCCTTATTTCCTTTATTTTATGTGATTTGGACTTTATTTCAAACATTTTCTATAGTTATTTCAAATATTTCTGTTAATATATCATAGTATTAGATATTTATGTTACTTAGAAATTCATTTAGAGGGTTCTGAATGTCTTGTTTCATGTTTTATGGATAAAAAAAATAGTTTGAGCAAGTTTTAATTCCTGAAATTTTTTCTGACCCGTTTTGTGAGTTATACGTGCAGTAGGGATGATTCATGCCTATATATTCCTTCATTATTAACCGAGTGCCTTCTTGGTCCAGAATCTTGTTTTCTGGATTCTATTCTGGCACCATGTTCTTTTAGACATGCCACTTCTGACACCATGTCAATTGTCCCACTTTAGTATAGATGACAAACAGGTGGGGCAGTTCATTTATATGCTTTATTACATAGAAACACATCAGGAAAGATACTAACAGTACAAAATATAAGCAAACTGATTAACTGACAGACTACACAGACATACATTGTTACATCTCAACAGCTTACTACAAAATGGCATTAAACTTAACGGCAAAAAATGCATCGTCATCCCCTTTAGTAAAAACTCAGTCCCCATTAATTACCACTTTGATGGGAGCCTACTGAACACTGAAGGCATTATAAGAGATCTGAGTACAAAGGTTGACAGCAACCTCTCCTTTGAACACCACATTGCCACTGTGGTCAGAAAGTCTTTCTATGTGGCACATCTCATTACCAAGGGTTTGGCATCCAGGAAGAAAGAGGCCACTGTCTCTCTCTACTCTTCCCTCATTAGACCAATCATCAAATATAATGCCCTATTTGGCATGTACCTCACTAGACACCTGCAGCAGCTGAAGAGCCTACATAAGTACCTCATGAAGAGGATCCTAGGCATTAAACACATGTCCTACATGGACAGACTCAAAAAACTCCAGCTATTCTGTGTCTCATATTGCCTACTTAGAGGCGCTCTCTGCTTGACTTACAAAACCATGTCTGACCCAGCTCTGTTAGAGATGCTATATCTAAAGAAATCTCAATCCCTCCACACCACACGCTCCAGAGACCTCAACCTCATTACCACAATCAAAAGAACATGGTGGAGGGACAAGTTCCTCACCCACAGCCTTCCCATGCTCTGGAATAGACTTCCCATACATGTCAACCAGAACACTTTGCTGTCCCTCCTCAAGAGAAATCTTGATGAGTGGATGGGTAATAGAAAGTTCACCCTAGGGATCACTCCATGGCTCTACTTGATAGAGGCACTGGGAACTAATGTTGAGTGGTATGATATGGGCTAGGCTTGTAAAGGCTCCAAGGCCTTTAGCCTAGTACACACCTATCAACCTATGAACCTATGATTCAGCTTGTTGCATTTTTGACATTGCTGACCAAATGCTAAACCTTTTTCCATTTTAGGCTCATAACTTGCACCACAGTTATGACAGTTGGCAATAAAACTGGGTGGGTCCCTTTTTAAATTTGCTGACTCACTCTTATCCTTTACTGAGACTGTGCCCACTCTGGAATTTGCTAGAAAGCTGCGGAGTTTCACAGGGACTGTTGCAGGGTTTACAGTTGCTGCCATGTGCTTGGGCCTCTTTCCTTTAACCATGTGCTGCATACTATCAACACTAGCCTTCGAAGTTACTAGAAACATGTATCTCTCATTTGTTAGCATATCTGTGTGCTTTTCTGTAAGCACATATATTTGACAAATTTCAATGGCCTTACTGAAAGTTAAATCACTGTCACAAAGTAAAATCTTTCTCACAGCATCATCTTTAATACAACACACAAGTCTGTCTTTTATCAACTCATACCTTAAATCACCAAATCTGTAAGTTTTAGCTTTGGTTCTCAAGTCAGTTATATATGCTGCAAAAGTTTCACCAGGCTTTTGATCCCCTGTATAAAATAACTGCCTTTCCATTGTTATATTTATTTGGGGGTTACACAGTTCTTTAAATGTATATTTTAAGCACTTGGGATCTTCCCTTGACTTAGCCAGTACAACTATATGAATGTTTCCCCCTCTCCAGCAAAGACAGCAGGTGCATACACAAATGAATGCTTACTTTCTATGTCTTCTGACCCAGCTAAATTAAACAGAATAAATGACTTTGTACAATCATCTTTATCAGAAAATTCAGCCTGTATGAAAATATTTAAATGCTCAAACACTCTCCAGTTATCTGTAATATTATTGTCAAACACAGCTAGAGTAAGTCTACAAAATCCTTCATCCATGCCAACAAATTATGCCCAAACATACTGAGAAATATGACCCTTGTTATTATAATAAATGAACAAGCACACAGCCAGCACTTGTAATAACATTCAAATGCACAATAAACTCTTCAAAACAATGTACTTTGTGAAATATGCTCTGTAATGGCTGTATTTTGTGAAATAACTGTACTGTAATACCTCACAAACATGCAGGCACTTCAAATACTTCAGACAATGCTCATAGCTTTAATTAATACACAAAAGTAGTGCTTAGCAAAAAATGTGGTTGTTTCCTTTATTTTCTTCATTTTATGTGATTTGGACTTTATTTCAAACATTTTCTGTAGTTATTTCAAATATTTCTGTTAATATATCATAGTATTAGATATTTATGTTGCTTAGAAATTCATTTAGAGGGTTCTGAATGTCTTGTTTCATGTTTTATGGATAAAAAAATAGTTTGAGCAAGTTTTAATTCCTGAATTTTTTTCTGACCCATTTTGTGAGTTATACGTGCAGTAGGGATGATTCATGCATATATATTCCTCCATTCTTAACCGAGTGCCTTCTTGGTCCAGAATCTTGGTTTCTGAATTCTATTCTGGCACCATGTCCTTTTAGACATGCCACTTCTGACACCATGTCACTTGCCCCGGTCTAGTATAGATGACAAACAGGTGGGGTAGTTCATTTATATGCTTTATTACATAGAAACACATCAGGAAAGATACTAACAGTACAAAATATAAGCAAACTGATTAACTGACAGACTACACAGACATACATTCTTACATCTCAACAGCTTACTACAAAATGGCAGTCAGGCTTGCACATGCTCAGTGTTTATACACTTGTACAAGCCCCTTGAAAGTTCTAAAGCTGTACACACATACTGATCTACAATTTTATATATATATATATATATATATATATATATATATATATATATATATATATATATATATATAAATAATTATTTTTGATTAGCCTGCAATGACATCTGTGCTTTTTTTTTAGCAGAATGTTTTACCTACTTGATGGTTTGCCTCATGCACATATCCTGAAATCAGCAAAAAATGAGAGGTTCTTTAATCACTAAAGTACACAGAAATAAGCTATGTGAATCCCTGCAATTTCCCATTTTTTTCACTTGATGAGAATAACAATAAAACCATTTCAAGAGGTTAATAAATGTTCATATGGGGCAGACATGTAATAAATAATAATGAGACTTTTTGTAACTTAGAATTATAGCTCTGTATTGCACCACAGAATGGTGTTACCAGTCTGCTAGCTTGCCTTGTAATTTCGCAAGATGTTGCACCACTGATCTTGTCTGCAATGAAGTAAGAATTATGGTGGTATTCATATTCCCAAGGTTTCAACTTTTGTAGTAGCTATTTAAGAAGACTACTCCTATGCCTGTATCCAAACACACAGATTTATCACTGAATACATGAATGCACAATCTTTTGATAAAAATGCCAACCTTTGTATAATTTCTGAAGTATTTGTGTATTGTAAGTTCATCAATTGTGTATCAGCATTAAGGCTGTATAGCAATTTATTAACACTGACTCCTAGATTTCTGGATATCGAAGGCAAATAAGAATAGATTCAGAGCTTGTGGCCTGTATAGTTATGGATTAGCATCTATTGGTTAATCATGACATAATCCATTTTACCAGGAGTATATTGACCTTAGGCTTGATAAGGATTTTGTAGAATTATATGATGAGGAAGGAAGTTAAAGGACTTGGCTAAATCTAAAAAAATTGCTCCATGATCTAGATCCAAGGTCTTAATAATTTGATCCTAAAAACTTAAAAGTATAAAGTACTTGTCAAATCAGAAATACCGCTTACAAAACCGCATTGATCTAAGTCCAAAATGACGATATCTGCATTATTGTTCTCTAGTATTTCAATAATGCATCTTTCAAATCATTTCCTCAGAATAGTAGTGAGGCTTCTTTTTGTATATATTAGTGTTACAGTAGATCATTTGCAAGAGCTGAAGTAGTACCTGCTTATAATAGCTTTTTAAATATTAGGTGCAATACTGGTAGTAACTGATTTTTAATTGTTAAAAACTGTGTTGAAGGGATTGAATCAGGGCTCATAGCTCTATCATCCCCCTGTTATACAATAGGGCAAGTTGAACTGTCAGGAATTACAATGTCCACGGATTATATGTCCAAACTATATCTAGCAGTCAACAGTGCTGTGTAGTGATTGTTGAACAAGTGTACTGTCTTTAAAGCATTATGTATTATACTGCCGTTAGATTGTATTGCGTTTACTGGCTGATAACAATTGTCAATACTGTTAATATACTCTTAAAATAATTTCTTATCATTAGTATCCGCAGCAGATTTATTTACAAAACATATGCTCTCTTATTTCTCTACTGATATTAAAAATTCTTTTGTTTGCTGTTGTTGGGTTTCTTAAAAAAATTCATTTCTTTTCCTTTTTATAGTAACGTTTATAAAGATCCAAATTCTACCAATGAGAAAATATACTTATGGTAGCACAATTATCCATTTCCCCACTGAAAGGATATTTATAACAATATCTTTAACAGAAGTGATAAATATTCAGTGATAGTTAAGTCTAGAAAGCTGAAGAAATTAAACAGGGTTGAAAAGGATTATGCCATGAAAACAGATTACTGTTTAGGAAAAAGTAACAATAGTAATCCTGCTAAAAATAATGAGTAACAATACTGATGCTGATAAAATAATGATAATGTGGTTAATTCTATGATGGAAACTCACAACAGAGTTGTTGAAGGGGATGTAGTTACTGATTTAACTTATCCTTTAGGATTTCCTCCATTATGGATGCTGGAGAGACTACCAAACAAGGTGGTTGTGCAGGACAAGCTGGTTTTCAGAAGTCATCATGGGAACAAGCCACAGTGAGCAATAACAGCAGGGGATTGTCCAAAAAAAGGTCAAGAAAGGGGAATAGTATGGGGAAGGGATAAAAGCCGATACTGAGTCACTAGGTATTAATGACACTCAAGGAATATAAGGCTATGTTTCATGTTAGGAATGGTTACAGTATATTTAATTATTGTCATTTGGAAATGAACTCGGAACTTTTTCAATTGTTTGAAAAAGGTTTTACTTTTCTACCGACTAAATATGGGTGCCCTTTTGAAGCCTCCTCGGAATTTAAACTGTTCATTAGAACATTGAATTTGGCAATTAATTTTCAGGACACCCAGGTAGAATATGGATTAAATACTCCGAAAAAGAACAATGTTTTTATTCTGAATATGGATTTGCATGTATATATTTTCAAAAGTTTGTGAAGAGGACATTTACATTTTGTTTTCTAATAGATATACATTGCACTATATGAGTAATTTGTTTTCAGACAGATGTACATTATACGATTATATGAGAAATTGATAAAAAGATCATTCCCATTTCCATTACTCAAATGGTTAGGATTATAGTCAAGTTCAATTCCTGCCCCTTCTGCCATATTCCTCAGACAGCACAAATAAAGTCCAACGTTTCAGAAAAAAAACTTCCAGAGGATAAATTGCCTTGATGAAGGCATAAAATCCACAGGAAAAACTCTTGAGGTGACACCAAAATGCAGAAGATATTTTATCAAAATACATTTTTAAGTGATTTTTTTTTAGGATTTTGTTTTTGTGTTTAAGCTTAATTATTTAGAGATTTTTCATTGGCTGAACATTATTGCATGGCCAATAGATGTAGAGTTGATTTAGTGAGTTTTATATTTAAATGGCAACCACAGTCACCTTCAATATGCCTGATGAAGCATTCATTGGGAAACATGAAAGCACTTACAAGAAATACTGTTTTTAAGAGACCTTTTTATTAAAGTTTCCTTCTGCATTTTGGTGTTGCCTTGAGAGTTTTTTCTGTGAACCTTATTCTTGTCTTTTATGTGAACTATGCTTATAAGCCACAGTGGATTCAAGGCTGTTAAGAAGTAAATCATGTAAATGGCTGCATAAAGAATATACCTTGTGATTCAATAAGCATGCATGCCAATCAGTTGAGAGAGTTTATTCTATTAACATCCTATAACAAATTCTTCATAATTGAGCGCTTAGTGTAGGAGTCTATATTCTTTATCTGAAACTTCAGCGCATTTCATTCTGAGAGTCTAAGAGGTGTCTTGGTTACCAACTTGCCAATAATACCAGGGTTGTTTGTCAGAACCAGATCATAAATATTAGTCCTGATGGAACGTAGAGTAACAAGTTGAGTCAGTCTTTGTTGTAATTTAATATCAATGTATTTTCCTTCATAAGTAGTTTATGTAAAAGTATTTGCCCAAGAAATGCCAGGTTCATTGAAGTTACTCATTACTATAATGTTATTCATTGGTAAATTATGATTTAAACAGCTGAATTAATCCTAGTGTTAAATTATATCCATGGCATTTATGACAACAATGATTTACTTGATAAAGGGTCAAAAACCTGAACAATTATACATTTTATTTCATTAATTGAATCCAAAAGTTAAGTAGCATGGGATTATGTATCTATAGTGTTACTCCCCACCCTAGAGTTCTCTCTCTAAGGCACTAATATATTGTTTGATTTTGACTTTCTAGTGCTGACATGTTCTAAGATTTCATAATTGCTATTACTATATAGTTATTTTCAAGCAGGAGGTAGTGATTATCATTCTATCCCATTATGTTATATTTGCAACCCCTACTTTTTAGAATCCTTCAGTCACACAAACTATTAGGGATTAACTTCTTTAACACAGATATTTATATCACTTCAAGTGTGGAAGATATCCTTCTGTATTTTCATAATACAGCCATATCTATGTATTCCCTTTTATCACAAGCAATTGAACAATATAGCAAATCATTAAACTTCAAGTTAAACATTGATATATCAACCCATCTTCTGTTGACTGTCACAAACAATACACAAATCATCTTTCACATGTATATAATACTAATGTTTCACTCAGTACACTTAAATATCTGGAAGTTAAATAGCAATCTGTTATTTTTCCCTTTATTCATACAAAGTTCAGTGAAAACTAATAAAAATATAAGTGCCGCTGGAAAAATTGGAAAATGCTCAAATTTAGTCTTTTTGCTAGAGTATCCATCATTAAAATAAAATATTTTTTCAAGTTTATTTTATTTTTGTAATAACTTAGTTACATGTATCCCAAATGCATTTTTATTTTATTTAATAATAATATCAAAAATTTTATAGAATAATTGTAATACCTATATTAGTATGAGTGATATTTCAGATACAATATCAAAGGCAGTTATACAGACTCTAATGTTCTTATATGTTGTTTAAAGCTTGTTAAACATTTATTGTAGCTCTCATCACTTTAGTTTCTAACAATAATCTTTTTCTGTATTTTTCTATTTGATCTCTCGCTATGAAGTTAAATCATTCCATATATGGCCTTCACTTTGCAAACAATCTCCATATATCTACCCAAAACTTCTACCACCTATCAAATTATAAATATATGATCCCCATCATTTCTTGAAATGATTAGAAAATTAGACCTCCTTTAGCTACATCCATTTTTGGATAATGTGAATACTGCAATCAATAATAAATCCAGATTTTGTATTTCACAGCAAAAATCATTCCTGCCTATATCAACTAATGTAGGAAATATTTTAACAGTTATGCAATAAATAAATTGAATCTATAGAATTTTGGAAGTAGTGTGATTTTCCTCCTTAATTTAATAAGAAATGTTGGTGGAGAATTGTTTAACATTTTTGGGATTTATAATAATAAATCTAAATGTGTTTCCTCATCTTTGTATTTTCCCAGCATAGACGTATTTCTGCTCATATCTTAATAATGTATAGTTAATTAAATTTACTCTTCTTCTCTCATTTCATTACTTGTTATTAATCAAAGCCAACAATATTTTCCTGTTTGTGCAGCAATTGCATGCAATGCATGCAAATCATTGTCTGCTTTAGTTTATACATCAGACAAATCATGTTCCTTTACAGTGCCAGTGCTTAACTGATGACCAATACATTTATAGAAATAGACACACATGAGATGCCATATTGTGATATTGATGAAGATAATTCTCCTTTTTTGTTCATATCTTTTGGACATGTGCATCAAGTCAGTCATTCTATTTGGCTTCTAGGATGAGTAATCATAAAAATATACAATTATAAATCAAAAAGATGACTGAGATTAGTACAAAATTTATGTATACCTACTTCATATTAATTGGTAAAAAAAATGTTATTTACATAAAAGTAATATCTGCCTAGATTGCATTTTTAAATGACCAAACATTCAACATGAAAATGTCTCTAAAGATGTGGCACTCATTCATTATATAACAGTAATTTCTTCAGGCAATATTCCAGTTCCCATATAGCTCAATCTAAATGAAATCTGTTGCTTTCAATATTGAATTTTCTCAATAGCACTTCTCCATCTGTGTGTTACTATCTTCACATCCATATTTTTATCATTTTAGATTAGTGAATCGAATTCTGCCTCTAGTTGCATGAAGTAATGCATTATATACTATTTAAATCAATGGCCTACACTTAAGGTTTCCTGTTATTAAATACTTTTACCGTTGATGTTTTGTTAAGTTCTCAAGGATGGCAAGGCTGTTTGTCTATTATATTTGTTGGTTTCAGCATTATTTCTGATGTTTGCCTGCTGATTTTTGTTGAGAATAATAAATATAATTATTAAACAAAACTGTTTCTGCTCTATGAGAAAATCTAAATTAATAGTAATATAACTAGGGAGTATAATGTTCTAACAATGAACTTAACCATGTCAGATTATCTGTCATGAAGAAAGGAGAGCCAGAGAGTAAAACATAAATGGAATTACTTGAAATTCATGACATGAAGTGGTGATGGTAATATTGGTGTATGACTGCCCTAACTGTCCTGATCCTATCTTTAACCAAGACTTGAAACTTGCTGTCATGTATATAATAGACAGTCCAAATGAACTTTTTTGGGCAGGGTTAAAATAAGTATGAACAATGAGTTGCAAATATGTTTATGACTCTTTAGAAGCATTTGTGTAAACATAGTAAAGAAGGGTAGATCACAATTTATTTTCTCACTAAGGCTGAGCTAAATTAGAGTCAGTATACTTTACCTGGAAATAAGCAGTATACCAAAACATACTGCAAAAGTAGTACAGTCCTTTAAAAAAAAATGAGCTGTGATAAATAACAAAACAAAAAAATATTAAACTGTGGACGCGTAGATATCCCAAACTTGACATGGACTGAAGAGTGCTATAATATAATTTTGTTAGGTTAGGGCATTTTAACTGTTTTCTGGTTTTAGCAAATGCAGAACAGCAAAGCTACAAATCATTGCATTTCAAAGACAAACAAGAAGTCAAAACTATGAGGATGAGTTATATTGCCACAGTATGTCTGAAATTAGAGCATTTTATTTTTTCTGAGGATGCCTAGTTCAGCAAAATCCTTCTATGTTTAATATAGTCTGGAATATTTAAGCAATAACCGATGATGTGGTGTGATATATTGAAGATTTACCCACGGTTGGTGTGGTTTAATCACAAGGACGAAGCCCGAGTGAATAAACAAAGGCAACCATGGGTAAATCTTCAATATACCACAACCACGGAGTCAGTTATTGCTATTATGCAATGACATTATTTAAGAAAACAAATACTTAGTTTTCTTAAATAATGTCTTTGTATAACGTTGGATTGCTGTTCTTTTGCCGGTTGTGCTTCTGCGTTTTGATGTACTGCACATGCATATAGGACTTGAGTTCCCACTCGTACTTATGGTGTGCAGTGGATAGCTATCTGGTCATCTTATAGAATTCAAAGTGCTCTGTGTTGTATCCTCTCCTATTTGGCATCTGTTTCTCAGACTGTCACACCAAAGTTCCTGGACTATGGTTATCTACATTTGCAGATGACAGTGTGTGCTGCTACATGATCTTCCGCTGACTTGTGATTCCATAACGTAAGTTAATCCTTGTTAACAACCAGTACAAGCACAACGCTTTCAAATTAACCATACAAACTCTCTCTTGTTATATCTTATTCTGTCATGCTTGAAGGTGCAGTGCACGTTTCAGTATGTTTAATTGTCTTGGTTTGCAATGCTATGTATAATGATTGTCTAGTGCTTTCCTATGAATCTACTAACCTATTACTTTTTCAGAGAGACAGAAAAATAGAAGCCACCTCATCTTGATTATACTGTGACAGACCCTGACCAAAATTGCTGGCACTAAATAGTCAGGCAAATCTTTTGCAGAAATTCTGCAAACTAGCAAGTTAAATACACCATGAGTCAAAGCTTCATCTTCAATACACAACAGATTTTCACCTGAATATTGGGGTAATTTAAATGGTACTTCTGAAATAGGAACTGAGGAAATCTCTCAGTGTACTGGAAAAGCTACATGTCTATGATAACATAAGATCTATGACTTCATGGATGAAGCATTCATTTTTTAAGCTCAGTGGAATGAGAAATGTGTCAAATCCAGTGTTTGCTGAGTTGCTTCATAAGAGGTGCTTGAATTTTTCACCTCAGGCAAAAGGTTTGCATTCAGACCTGCTCTCAATTAAATTCTCATAAAGAGACTGGCAAATTAAGCTATGAGGCTATGCAGTCACACTCCACAAAAACATATTACTATATCTGGGAACACCAACACATGAAGTACTTCAGACACTGTGAAGAGAGGGGGTCCAATAAAGATTTGTTTTCAGTCCTTTAGTTTGCACTGCTGTTTTATTAATGTACTAACAACTGTAAGGATGTGCCATTTATTAGTCTTTTCTGGCAAAAAGCCCAGAGAAGAACATCTGCTGGATTGTTCTGAGATTTTAATGTTTGCTCATAGCCTGATCAAAAAAGAAATCATCTAACATAATAATCAATATAATAAACTGCAAACCAAAAGGTCTAATTAAGCAGAATGCAAAAACTAATTCTCAATACATTTAGGTTAAGTTGGCAGTGATTTAACTATAGCAGTAAAGTGTTCTTCTTGTACAGAATCATGGTAGAAAGTGTACTTTGCAGCATATCTGTGATGGGAATCAGTGCCAGAGCAAGTCAACAGCTGACCCTTGCATAGGATGCTGAATGTTTTCATCCTGCTTTACTGTTGGTCTGCAGTAAATAGCTTTATATGACTAGAATTAACATTAACTTAATGATGAGTACTTGACTGGCTCTGTGGTATATAACCCTGACTGAGGCATAGGTAACTGGATCTGATTAATAGTACCACCACCTGAGAAGTATACAGGAAGGAACCCTGAGTGAGGCATAGGCAACTGGATCTGATTAATAGTCCCACCACTTGAGAAGTGTACAGGGAGGAACCCTGACTGAGGCATAGGTAACTGTATCTGATTAATAGCCCCAGAACCTGAGAACTGTACAGGGAGGAACCCTGACTGAGGCATAGATAACTGGATCTGATTAACAGCCCCACCACCTGAGAAGTATACAGGGAGGAGTCCTGACCGAGGAATAGGTAACTGGATCTGATTAATAGTCCCACCACCTGAGAAGTATAAAGGGAGGAACCCTGACTGAGGCATAGGTAACTGGATCTGATTAATAGTCCCACCAGCTGAGAAGTATAAAGGGAGGAACCCTGACTGAGGCATAGGTAACCGGATCTGATTAATAGTCCCACCAGCTGAGAAGTATACAAGGAAGAGTTCTGACTGAGGCATAGGTAACTGGATCTGATTACTAGCCCCACCACATGAGAAGTAAGGCAGATAAGGGGAGAAGTAAAGATACATGGTCTGCTTGCTACCCCATGGAGTTAGGGATGATCCCTGCATTATGGGGTGCACTGTTTTGTGAGATTTTTTCCCTTTGAGAGACCATGAAAAAAGACCCCTTGTGAAAGTGAGGGGCATCATTCTGTGACACAAATTGAATGTCCCTTACATTGAACTTAACCAGGTGCATATGAGGAATAGAGCAAAATACAGAAAAAATGTGAACCTTCGCTAATAACTACATAAATGGTGGCCCCTTTCTTACCAGGTGATGGGAAAGAAAGGACAATATGGAATGAGCGAGGATCTGTTGGTTGGCATGCAGCAGTGTAAAACACAACAGCAATAAATAAAACTTCACTGCTCATTAGTTTGCTACATTCCCTTCACTTAAAAGGGAAACATTTTTGTGACTGTGATTAGGAACCAATAAATGTAAAGCTACCATTCACTGCAGCTTTTTCTGGAAGGCCAGGGAGTCATTCAGCAGCTATGTTCTCTGGGCAGAGCAAAAAAGTCCACTAGGAAGTAGTCAGGATACTTTCTGTGACTGTGGGGACAGCCTTTAAATTTTGCAGTTCTCCATGGTCAGGAAAATATGCAGGCAGATTATGCTTTCATGTAGTGTGCAGTCAGTAGATGGAAAGATCCACGTCCCAATGCGGGAAGTAGGTGTGCATTGTTGTTTGTGCCATTATGTGGATCAGTGGTACAAAAGGTTTCAGCAACTTGTGTGTAAGTATAAATTAAGTCCATCATCGGTTTATGTGCTCACTGCAACCAGAAGCTAAACTGATGATGTGCTGTTAATTTTCATTCCTTGAGTTTACAAGTAGCATGCATTTACATCTAACCAAGGAAAGACAGATATGAGATCTGCATGTAGAATTACCTTATGGAACCAAGTTGTAGAAAAACTAGAATCTTCTGTGAGCTGAAAAAGAAAATGTGTGGATAGATGTTGTCATTGTGAGCTTTTATTGGTAAAGAGAATCTTTGGCTGCTGAACACTAAACAGATAAAGAGATGGTTGAATTCTTCTATCTGGTAGGTATAGTGTATAAAGATGAAATGCTGAATCTTTGAGCTATGTCAGATGATATTTGTTAATCTGATATGAAAAAAAAATAAAACAAATGCTGCTGCAATGAAGTCATAGATATTTGAATTCATCTAGCAAATCTGATTGTACATGCTATAGACATATACCATTTTAAAGTCATTTTGTTTGCAGAAAGCATTAAAGTTTAGAAGAGAACTTGACTTTTATGTTTTCAATTTTTGTATATCTGTACATATTCAACTTTTGGTTGAAATATAACGCAAGCATTTATAGAGCTAATCGGACTTAAATCCTTCATTACCATTTCCCAGATGAATTAATAAACAAGTTTGAAATATATTCAGCCTAAAATAAAAGTTATCTGGTTTGCTGCCAGTGACACGTGTGGAATATAATAGCAGTCAGTTTCTGAATTGTAATACTAGTGTATTACAAAGGTAATAAAGAGATTAAATTCAGCAGAAAATAAATACCAGCATATGTAAGTGAAATAACTTTTAAAACAAAGTGAGTTAACTAGACATGCAACAGTAGAAGGCAGCAGGATGAAACCACCCTTGATTTTATTTTAACAGAATTAATTTCTCTGATATTCAGACTATTTTCAGATTAGTAAATAAGCAATACAACATGGTATTTTGTTAAAAAAATTAATAATGCATGCTATTACCTGATTCATATTCATTTTTACATGGTTATGTAGTCCCTGATTTTTTTCTTTTGTTATTTAGAGGAACAGAGAAAGAAACTCATGTCACCATGCAGTGGGGCAGAAGTGCAGCAGATCCATGAAATACTTGCTCTTTGATACATTCTTGTATAATGCTATGGAAGTCTGTCCCATGTTAATCTTTTCTGTTCAGTACCCTTCAGTTCAGAAAGTCATGCACACACACCCACATGATCTCTCTCTCTCACTCACACACACACACTCACACACACACACACACACACACACACACACACACACACACACACACACACACACACGCGCACACGCACACGCACACCCACACGCACACACACACACACACACACACACACACACACACACACACACACACACACACACACACACACACACACACACATTGTAGAATATATTTTCAACTTAGTTTCTTCCTCATAAAAGATAACTTACCATCTGATTAGAAAGAACAGAGTTGGACAGGGTAGACGTGCCCATTTTAAAAGAACAACAATGTCAGAAATGATGGCCTACTAATGTAATCCTCTGAGAGAAAAAAAATATATTTATGTATATATATATATATATATATATATATATATATATATATATATTTTTTTTTTTTTTTTTTCTTGTACTTTTATTCCAATTAATGCTGATCGTTTGCATAAGCATATGCAATGTTACAGAGACATTAATTGCAAACAAGAGGTATTGTATTATCTTTGACATCTGTTATCATCAATTAAATGGCCTTCTACCATAGAGGTATTACTGTGATGTATGAAACAGTCTTTTGCAGGAAACTGACATTTGCCCTGATGTATTGCTGTAAACTTCTCAGAATTATGACCCCATTTTTCGTAGTTACCCTGAGTACCCTCACATGTGATTCACTGGTCAAGATGAGAGATATTATGTTACTAATGGCATACCAGCTGCTTATATATAAAACCTGCAGGGGTCACCTTAAGCAAACCTGAGGTCCTGTGTAACTAGTCAAAAGTGACATTGTGACAGGACACATTTCTCTACAGGCTGTAACACATTTGAGAGAGACACCTACACTAGATTACTTGTTGCTTTTGACCTGCAAACCCCCCAGGATATCATTTCATGTATTTACAGGGGGGGGGGGTCATCATGTCATGCTTTCTCTCTACCAAATGCTAACTCTCGGACAACTTTCCCCTTAAGGAAATTAAGTACCAAAAATCTATATAAATAAAATATTTGCTAGAAAGGTTAGGTTTTATATAAGATATCATATACTGAAAAAAGAATCAACATTTTGTCAGACAGCTAAAAAAGAAGAAATTATAAAACAAACGGCATAATGTAGAACAACTTAAATTGCCCATAGCTAAGTATTCTTTATTCTTTAGCCATGAGAGTAAAACTTCTACCTAAGGTGATTATCTTTCATCTTCAAGGTAAGCAGAAATTCCTTTTTATTTTTAGAATGACAGTTTTATGTAAAAGTTCCTTCTCTGGTATAAATCATTCAACACATAATCTTGGCAACATTAAGAAATACAAGTTTTTAAACTGAGCAACGGCTTTTAATTATGCCTGAGTACTGTCAGGCTTAAATGTATCTTGTCATTTACAATACATGAAAATTATAATTATCTTTACTCCCTCACTATGAGTAAAGAAAATTTTAGCTTCCTCTCCATCTCTCTCTCTCTTTTACTCTGTCACTCACCCTCCATTTTGTTATTGATTAATTTCTTAACATCACAGGCTCTTTTAAGAACAGTACTTTTACTCAGTGTGAAAATTAAATGGCTCCATCTTGCATGCACCAAGTGGCATGACTTTCCAGACATGGATAAAGAACTAAAGTGAAAGCTATTTGTTATTACTACCAGTATACCCTGTCTATACAGAGATGTCCATACTGCAACAAAGTCTATCCTGTTGCTAGCCTACAGTACCACTGGGCAGTATAGACTTTAAATCCAAACCTTCAGACCTTGGAGGAGAATACAAAACAAGTTATGCTTGATAAAAGGTGCAACACTGATGTTAGAATGTTTCCATAACAGCTATAGTTTCAGAAACATGTTTGCCCTTTAGAATATTAGTTAACAAAAGTGTGAGCATTCATGAGGCAATTGCTCCATAAATTTCTGATTATTTGCTTCAGTTTTAAAAGATGTAAGCATAATTTACCATAGGGAGTGTGATGCTACTGCTGATGAAATTTTATAATTCTAAGCAAATGAAGACAGTAAAGCATATTTGATCTGCAACGATATTCTAGAAGAGTTGTATACAGTTACATGTTCAAGTGTTTCACACTGAGTAAAAGTAAATCACAAAATGCCTGAGCTAACTTCCTGGGGCAGTGGCAGGACCTTCAAATGTGATGCTTAACAGTTAGCAACTTAGGAGATGAAGGTCTAACTGAGGTTAGAAAAACTGAGCAGGTACTGCTAATGCTCCTTTAATGAAAGGATGGTATGTGTTTTTGCTACATGTGAGTCATCCTAGTGGAAGTGGATGAGAAATTTCTCATGGGTGGGCACACAAAATTGAATAAAATATGAGCAGATGCATAGTTGTCACATGCATGGCATATAAATAGTGGCCACATGCATGGCAGTTGCTTAGTTGTCACATGACAATTGCTTAGTTGTCCCATGCATGGTGGTTGCTTAGATGTCATATGGCAGTTGCTTAATTGTCATATGACAGTTGCTTAGTTGTTGCATGCATGGCAGATGTCTAGTGGTGGCATGCATGACAGTTACTTAATTTTCAGATGCATGGCAGATGCCTAGCGGTCACCTGCATACCAGATGCTTAGCAGCCACGTTCATGGCAAACATGCACTGGTAACATACACGGGAGAGTACAGTGACAAACATAGCATCACTCCATTCTCATTCCTCCCACAGGCACTTCTACTCATGAAAATTAATTTCATCTGCATTGAATAAAAATCATTACCTTCAGCCATTGTACGAGATAACTTTCAGGCAGAGCCCTCATAATAGTAAGATCAAAAAGGATATTTGTCCAGTAAAGGCTCTCCTGTTAGTAGTTTTATGGTGGTATCTCATATATACAGACAGTCCCAGGGATTCAATAAGCTCTGTGTAGGTTTAGCATGAAGTCTATATGGAGTTTATATGTTTGCGTGAGGAGCAGGATTGCTAAATGCATATGCATGCCGTGCATCATGCTTTCACAGATACAAGCAAGGTTTTGTAGCCAACAACAGTGTTGCTGTCTAGAAAACCATGTAAAGCAACACAAACACATTTAGACATGCAGACAAGTTTACCTACAGGCAAGCTTGTTCTGTAAGATTGCACACATAGCCAGAATGACAACCAGAGCTAAAATCAAGGCAATGACTGCGGTACTAACACATTATAGAAAGTGCACTCCATGCAATGTACACTACAACATGTTTTAGCATACAGAAATACATGTTTTGTGGTGATCATCAAGGGAACATTGACAATAGTTTGGGGAACTGTGTGTATTGAAAAGGGTCACAGACATGAATGGCAGGAATGAAGAAAGGGGAAGAGGACGAGTGAAACATGGTAATGCACATCGGATGAGAACATGTCAATGTGCATACACCCCAAAGACAACACAGTTGTTGCAAAAACAGTAATCACATATGTATATAATACAGTCCATACTGATTTTTACACCTCCCCTGTGTGGGTATATTCTTATCATCACACAGTAATTGTATATCATGTGATTGTCACATGAGGTCACATAGCAATGGCGATGATTAGTTGTGATATAAACACCCTGATATTACCACTGGAGAGAACATTTAGCAGGGATGGTATATACAGTAAGGGGTATGTGCATATTGTGAAGATGTGCAAAATGAATTGTTTAATATGAATGTAGTGTCAACATAAGTCGCAACTGATCAGGACACATAGCAATGGGCTCATGGACAAAAGCAGACAGAAGCATGCGCAATCATAGACAGCTTCAAAATAATACCACTATTAATCTCTGAAACTGACATAAAATATGTGATTGTTGAGTTATTACACATGCTGCATGAACACACCTGCACAACTGTAATCATTTGTCAGCAATCTATAAGGGGAATCAAGCACACCTTTCTCAAATATGATCACTTTTGGGAGGTATTAATATGATCACTGTTGCACCTGTAGTTTAAATTACAAGCAATCCTGGCTAGTTGGGAGGTTTGCATGACACATATATGCCACAATCCACACTTGCAAGAGTGCAATTCATGCCATCAATGTTATCAATGAGGTATGTATTTACTGGATGCATCACAGGAAGCCATATCATACATGCGTCTTGTATAACACCTTGAAGGGAGTTCTGCACTGACAACTCCTAATGGTTATACATCACAAAGGATACTTATGTATGACCAAAAGGATGGGTGGAAGCTTACTGTGACAAAAGTGATACACTTGAGTAAATCATCCCTGGAAGATGTGTGGTGAGGTACATGCATAAAGGTTCGTTGTACTTGATCATTGGTGTGATGTGGGTTGAGAACAATGGGATTATAATGCCCTTTGATGTGGAAGGCCTGTCTATACTCAGTAATTGTAATACATGCAAGGGATTTGTCACCACTGTAGCCACATGCTCGTGTAAGTTCCACTGACTATCTACCTGACTAGCCAGGTCATGTACCACTTGGTCTGCCCATAGGGGTGTTCTGTCTGCATTGTAATTAGCCACTGCATTTGCTTTCAAAAAAGAGACTAATTATGCTTTTTGTTCATCTAGTGTGTTTCCATGACTCTGGCAGCAGTCATGTGTGTGTGTGTGTGTGTGTGTGTGTGTGTGTGTGTGTGTGTGTGTGTGTGTGTGTGTGTGTGTGTGTGTGTGTGTGTGTTAATACTTTCTGCAGTATATCAATAGTGTTCTGGAATTCAATAATTGCCCACAGTTTGCAATCATCCGCAAAGATTGTTAGATAAAGAATGACTAAATTTGTCTTGACTTCTAGGACTTAAATACTTAAAAGGAAAGGGACTAGTACAGAACCCTGAGGTTTGTACCTAGTCACTTAAGTCTTGCTAGAGGTGACTTCACACACTTTGACATTATTATGTCCTGTCAGTGCTCCATTTATTTACCCACTTGGTGATGTAGGTGTTTATGCCCACTTGAGACAGTTTCTCTGTAATATCCAAGTGTGGATTTGTGTCAAATGCTTTGGCAAGGTCAAATCAGGTGGAATGACAGTCTTTTCCACATGCATGCCCTTGGGGACCCTCTTGAAGATGTCAAGCAGATTTAATAGACATGTAACCTTAACAAATCAAAATGGGTTGGGTACGCAGTCGGGAGATTACCAGTGGCCTTTTTGATAAGGGCCATGATGAGTCTTTTGTTTGCCTCAAATATAAGGAGCGTCAAGATTATGGGTCTATAATTCCCTGCATCAGGTGATGGTCCCCCTTGTTCAGAGAGATGACTGTTGTTCTAGTCCCTTTTACCAGAACATAGGGTGTCTGGAGGCTGCATTTAAGTGATAATCAAACTGTCTCTGATAGGTCAGGTTTTAAGTTATTATATAGACAACCTGTGATGTTGTCAGGGCCCATTGCTGCTGTGTTTTAACCTAAGAGACCGCACAGATGAGCTGCTTTCCTGAGAAAACAAACTGAGTGACATTTGCATGTATACTTTAGCTGATGGGCAGGGGCACATGGGGAGGTGCATTTGAGACAAATTGTCAGCTTGCAGATTGCCTATTTTCTATGGCTGAGTATGGATGGTGGCATCCACAAACAGCTCAGTGCTTAGTTGGGTATTCCCCTTAGCATTTCACACTTATTTAAAAAAATTGTGACAGCACCTCCAAATACAACCTTGGTTATGCATCACGTGCCACACAGTGGTACTGTTCACACTGTCATAAAACTCTACCAATGTCACTTAATTACATCAATTGCACAACATATGGCTATATGTTTTTCATTGGAAAGCTGTGTGTGAGTGCCTGATACCTTACATGGGCACATTAAAAATGAGTTGGATATGGCTCATGCAGAACAGTTACTGACACAAATGCTGACAGTTACACCATGCTGCTAAGGCCATCTTCAGTAATCCTTGAGAATAGCAACACAATTGCACATACAATGAGTTCCACAAGGTTGCAATTGAATCAAAACATGTGATATATTTGTGTATATCATAGCATTACATGTTGATGAAACCAAGCCATGTAATCAATATGACTTTATACTGATGTATGTCACAGAGCATTTAATAATGGTAGGTATACACATGCACACATGTGCCATTTTGCATGTGTCACTGTGATGGCTGAAAGAGAACTGAGTAATATGTTGAAATGCTCCACTACAAAAACATATGCCTTACTAAGCCAACAATATACTTAGTATCATCCCATGTCAACAGTTCTCAGGAGGCATATTACTAAAGCTGTTATGGAAGGAACATGCTGTGATGGCAGCAGTGGCCATCAATAAATTACCCCACATCACAGATTGTAAAACCCTCTTGTAGATCTACCATACATCCACACCTCAAAAAAGCACATGTGGATGACAGCAACATTGATATGTGACATGTCCATAGGGTCATATGACATTACAAGGCTAATGGCCACCACCACATAAAATCATAGCAATTATTATACCATTTAAACAAAAATCACATCTTTAAAATGAGGGCATCCTCCAGTCCTCTGCAAAAAGGATGTCATGTGGCCAGAGGGGAAAAGGGGTATGTTGGATTCATGGAGCTATTTTAAAGGTTCTCCTAAGTGGCAGTGAAATGAAAAGAGATTTAAAAGATCATACAATGACTGTAATGTACCAACAACCACACACACAGCAGTAGACTGGGTCTGATTTGAACATTTAACCTATGTAGGTATTAAAGCTGGATTTCATACAATGTAACACTAGCACAACCACATATATCTTACTTTAACAGTGTCATGTTGCACTTTATAGAGTGTGATGACATCATTATATGCTGAGAAGAAGATGTCGGGATGAATGTCTGACATTTATATGGAGTCACATCTTGTATCATTTTCTCAAAAATATTATTTGAATAAATGCACACTCAAGTTACCAGGTGTCAGATTAGAAATGCTAATTATCTAGTTACAGAAGCTGGAAAACACAATACTTAATGCTAGAGGCACAGCAAAAGTTTGACTTAAATAGTGTCATAGTGCATTTTATAGAGGATGACATCATTGGCGTATGTTAACAAGAAGTTGTTCAGAGGAGTGCTGACATAGCTCTGGACTCACATGCCATTCTAAAATTGTCACCAGACTAATTGTTGCAAGAGCACACACACAGACACACACACACACACACACACACACACAGACACACACACACACAGACACACACATACACACACACATACAAAAAGTGGACTGCAGTGAGATTAGAATTCTTACCTATCTACAGAACACAATACTTAATGCAAGCATCACAGCACAAGTCTGATTTTCATAGTGTCTGAAAACACTTTATAGCAGATGAAATCAGCAGTGTCTGGTGAGAACATGGTAGTAGGACTGTCTGATATGCATTGTAAAATGGTCTTGAGAATGTGAACTAACTGAACACAAACACACTGGGTGACCACAGCGAGAATAGAACTCCTACTTAACTATATTCAGAACACAACACTTAACACAAGTACCATGGCACAAATCTGTCTTTTTTGTGCCAGACAACACTTTATAGCTTATGACATCAGCAGGCTTGGTGAGAAAAAGATGTTATTTGGAGTGTCTCACATGCTGTTCTGAAATGGTCTCTAGGATGTGAACTAACTGAACACAAACACACACAAACACACACACACACATACACACCAGTTGACTGCAGTGAGATTAGAACCCCTACTTTACTAGTTATGCAAGCTTCAGAACACAGTATTTGAAACAAGTCTGACTTTTACATTGTTGCTGATCAATTTATATCAGATGACATCATCACTGTATATTTGGGAGAAGGTATTGGGAAGCCTGTATGAAATGGATGCATAAGCATGTATGACTGTCAAATGAATGTGTAGGCATGTACAACTGTCAAAACATTTGCCCATCATGGGTTTGGATTGCTGGCAATAGGATGCAGACTCATATTCTTCTGACTACACACACCCCAGTTGACTGCAGTGAGATTAGAACCCCTACCTAACAAGTTACACAAGCTAGAGAGCGCACCACTTAAGACAAGCACAACAGCACAAGTCTGACTTTTGGACTGTTGCTGGGCAATTTATAGTGGATGAGATTACCATTGTATATTTGGGAGAAGATGTTGGGAGGCCTGTATGAAATGGAAGTGTAGGTATGTACAATTGTCAAAATATTTATTCTCCATGGAACTGGATTGCTGACAGTAGGATACAGACTCATGCTATTCTGACTATGCACACACACTTACACACACACACACACACACACACACACACACACACACACACACACACACACACACACATACACACACACACACACACACTCACACACACACACACACACACAAACACATAATGTGAATGTTGTGGTAAGTTAACCCACACCTAACTATTTTGTTCCCTTCTGCCCATCCCCAAAGTGTGCTTTTGCCTTGTCCTGCTGGTCTTTATTGATGTTTAAATCCTCATTATATAATGCAGATAACATATTTTTATGAGAGTGGTGTGCAATGTGTTAAATTTGTATTTTCTGTTGTGATTCCAATGTGCAGGTATACTTTAAATGACAGCTTTTCAAACTATGTTGTCAGGAATGCATGTTGCAGAAGTGAGACATATGCACCTGTTTATCAATATGTTGCCCACATTACACACTTACAGTCATACATACACACACACACACACATACACACACACACACACACACACACACACACACACGTTTTGTGATTAGCATGGGTATAACTGTGAATGTACATGCATTCATATTTGTGATTAATTCATGTCCACATTAAGACATGTAATGGCAATATCAATGTATGTTGTCAGTATAAAGCTTTATATGTTGCAGCAATGCAGTTGTGCTATTTATTGTTGTAGTGTAATTTACATTTGGGAGCTACTAATGACATATCCATTTTCTAGTTCATGGGGGCAGAGCGCACAAGTCTGAATAAACATGATTCAGTCACTAACAAGTGCTTTCCCTTTCATTGTGTTTTTACATGGATCATAATGTCATGAGACTAACTGGACAGACAACATAGCAATACACGTGAATGAGCTATTAACATAGCACATTGCCAAGGAACTGTTTGTGCAAACAATGATAAAGTGTTTGTGCATGACAAAGACACATTTAATGAACACAACTTGAACTTGGGAAGTACTTATGCGTATATACTTGGGTAGAACTAGCTGACAGATACTGTGGTGTTCATAGTGTAGTTTATATTGGAAATGTGTCATACAGTTTATAAAATTAAGGACTGTTGCATTTACTTTCTCTGTTTGCTCCAAGTTAAGCAACAAGCAAACACAGACTTCTGCTTAACTGGGAAAATAATAATAGTTCTATTGGTTCTCCTTCCTTCTCGCAAACACACTAAGTGGTGAGGTGTGGCCATCTGCAGTTTGGATGGTACTGAGTGCAAGAAAAACACATGCTATCTAGCCTTACCTTTGGCAGCAGGTGTAGGAGCAGTATGAATCTATATTTTAAGGGCAAATGACACAGGGTTTGAATCCAGCTCAATCTAATTATTTTACACATGTCATCAGCATGGCATTACATAATGAAATGTGATCATTTTTGCAAATTTGAGAGACAATGACTATGGTGAAATGCTGTATAAAAATGAACTTAGTCAATTGATTTATATCAACAGTGCACATACAGATTTGCATATTTATACATCCAGCAGTCTAAATAAACAGAGTAAATTTTTAATAGTACTGCCTTTACTCTGCTTTTGCTGTGTGTTTCTTTAGCACAGTGAGTTTAAGCAGCATTGCATGGAGGTAATGGTACTATCCCATACGACACAAAGAGCCATTCACTGTTCCTTGTTATTGCTGCATGATTACAAACTCTACACAAATGTAGAGGACAAAAAGTAAAGGGCTTTATTAGGGGGCATTTCTGCCATGTGTGTGATTTGTGATTCTATTTTTGACCAGAATAAAGGTGTCAAAATGGTGTAGATAGGAAAGTGGTGAAATGGGGGGCAAGCAGGGGTAAGAACAAAGGAGAAGTAATATAGGAATGTACAGGAGGTAATTAGGAAAGAGTCATAGCTATCCATTTCTTCAACAGTGTAATAAGAACATGTACATAAAATTGGATGAATCTGGACTGTCACCACAACAAAGATGGGTGACAAAAATTAATTCATGTTGTATAGCCAATTGGACTGAATCAAGTGTGTCAAGAAGCCATGTTAATTACAGAAACATAATGTCAGCATACCCTCAGTCACACATATAATTCATATGATATCCACTACTATACATAGTTATTGTTATGTATAATTATTGTTTTATTGTTCTTTATTTTTAAAAAAAATTGAGTGGAACAGCATTAAGAAAGTTTGGAGTGTGCTGGATTAGAACTCTGGCTCACCAGTAATCTGGCCAGGAACTTACACCAGTTGTGACAGGTAAGGATGGTCAACAGGTGTATTTTTTAGCCTCATTACTGTCCAGAGTGCTCATTGCCACTGAGGATTTCTTTGTCAGACATGCTCATTAGTTATATAGACACATTGAAGAGTTGACTGGTTTGTTATTTACATGTGTGACATGAAAGTTAGGGAAATTAATTTTTAGTTGTATAACATAATAGTACTGATACCCACAGTTTGACATATAATATATATGATATATGTATGCGCAATCCACCTGCTAGACATAGTTATTTTTAAGTATAATTATTTTATATTACTCGTTTTTATTTAAATTACAGTGGACCAGCATTAATAAAATTTAATGCATGTTGGATTAGAACCCTGGCTCACCTGTATTGCAGCTATTAACTTACACCTGTTCCTATAAGCAGAGCTAAATATTAGGTGGAATTTTTGCACTCATTACTAAATATGAATGCTGACTGCCATGCAATGCAGCTTAGTGTGTTTGTGCAATGGAAGGCAACAGATAAAACAATGTATCTTTTTGAACTTGACAATGTCTCCTTATTGTCTGCAGGTTTGTTAAACTTCAGGTGCCATGTATGCATGCTGACCGCCACGCAATGCCGCTTAGTGTGTCTGCTCGATGGAAGGCAAAATATGTAGAAATGTATCTTTTTTTAATGAACAATGTCTCCTTGCCTGCAGTATTCCTCCATGTTTGCACATAGGTGAGCAATGCTCATGCGAGACAGGCAAAGCTCAATGTGCATTAATATTGCAAAAACATGTTTATTCATTTTTATCATTGAAAGAAAAATTTGGGACTTGAACAATCATGTACATATCCTATGTGCTGTGTGCTTCATCATATTTATCAGGAGTGCTATACACACAGTTGATTCATAACTCTAGTTTATGTTGTCCTTATTATAGAAGCAACTTTCATTTATTTTAAAATATTTATCCACTTCACTGTACTTGTGCTAAGCGATATGCCGCTCAAATATTAATATTAAAAAAAAAATACAAAATACTTTTTAGCACGTTATAGATCTTTACAATTTACACAACTCTGGATTTGAACTATCATATTAATGAACCTACAAAACACACCAGGAGTGTCTTATCTGTCTTAGTCACAGAAACAACTTTGTAGCAGGAAAACAAATCATGTGCATACAAGTAATTCCCATTTCCTCCACAGTATTAAAAAGACATATTTACTTGCACACTCTTATTTGTTTGCATGTGTGGCTTACATGTTTAGTGCAATGACTGATCATACAATCTGTTATGTACCAATGTAGCTCTATCTTCTCTTTGTATTGTGTTCATTCTTCTCTTATTTGTGCTATACTCTCAGACAGGCAGTCTGTAGTGCATTTTGTATCATTGTCCTTTAAATGTATGATAGAAATACATAACAGTGAAATACAGTTTTCAGCAATTGCAGGAGTGTTTGGCTATAAGGGGACAAAAATTATAAATATGTGCTGTTTAGTTCCACTTAAAAGTTTGCTAATGTTACTTTTACACTTTGGGAGTGTATCCTGGGTAGCACATCCAATTCGGGTAAAGTAGCCTGAATTCCTATTGTGTTTTCCTTCTCCCTGCCAATAATCATTCACAGTTGTAAGCCATTAGCAACTAACAATGTTGTAGAGCCTACACTATGATTACATAGGTTCATAAGTTCATAGATGTGTACTAGGCTAATGGCCCTGGAGCCTTTACAAGCCTATCCCATAGAAGTGCCCTGGCATTGTGCCATCTGACATTAGTTCCCAGTGCCTCTATCAAGTAGAGTCACTGGAGTGATCCTCGGGGTGAACTTTATGTTTCCCATCCACTCATCAAAAATTCTCTTGAAGAGGGCCAGTGAAGTGCTCTGCTTAACATGTATGGGAAGTCTGTTCCAGAGCATGGACAGTCTCTGGGTTATGAACCTGTCCCTCAGGCATGTTCTGTTGATTGTGGTAATGAGGTTGAGGTCTCTGAAGTGTGTGCTGCTACACCAAATCAAAAATTTGTTATTCAGCAATTCTTTTATTAAAATGGATTTTTGATTGGTTGTGTCAGATTAGGGAGGGGCATTTAAAGATGGTTTATGTGGGTTTTATTTGTTCTTAAAAAGGCCATTGTTCCTTGGCCAAAAGCACTTAACCTCTACAATAAACCATTTGGATTTCTAGTGGCTTCCACTGTTTTCCTTTTACAGTGTTTTTTTGCTGAAGTCTTTGTTGCACTGGGATCAGTGGCATTGTTTTAAGTTTTTAGTTTTTATTTAGGATATTAACTTTCATCACAATTGTTATTTTTATAATTGTTATTTTACAACCTTCTGTGTTAATGCATGAAAATGCAATATACCATATCAGTGACACAGGGTGATATGCTGCTGAGATGTCCCAGAGATACCTACAGAGGAAGGGGTGGGCACAGTGAGAGGTGAGTGGCAATCATATAAAATTGACTTTTCTGTTGTAAATATGTAACATTGTGAACATTGTGTTGAAAGCATATATGCCAGTTTGAATTATGTGGTATTCCCTGGTTTGTATAAACCTTCATTTGTTTGTTGTTTTGGAGATGGGGAGCCACGAAACAACACCCTATGCAAATGATGATAACTGTGCTATCACCTTGATTCTACCTTTTGGATTCAGGAATACATAATTCTTTTGTCTGACACACAGGGTGCATGTTTGACTGACTGCTTAGTATATATGTGGTTGTAATACTCTTGAAAATTGTACTGATTTTTTCAGATTTTTATATTGTGTGTATCTTTGATACATGAGGCCTATTACTTGATAAAGAGAAGCATCTATTGACATAAGTCAGTCCTGTCATATATTGATGTCATTGCTGTAAAACTCATCTACCTTCTACTTAGGTACATTAAAAAGTAACAGTATACAAGGATTTTCCTTTAATTTCTGTTCTTAGCCATTTATTTTCCTATTCCAGATTTAACACTTACCTTGATATTCCAGCAGTTACAAGTGTTTTCATTTGGGGCTGACTCTGTGTGGCACTAGCAGTACACAGCCATTACATGGGTAAGTAAAGGATGTAAGCATTGATAAGCATTGCTTTTACTGTATGTATGGGAATAGCATGAAAGTTGCACCCCCTTAGGTAGTCAGCATGTGTGCTGTCTGTTACTGTTTGGCCAGGGTGAGGGCATACTGTGAACACCTACATCTACCAACACCCACAGTGGCTGCTGGTTCCACCTCTGACTCCTCACTTGTATGTGGTGTGTTGACCTTGCTAGTGGTCGTGGGATGAGTGCACTTTCTCCTTGGTGTTTCTGCTGTTGCTTTTTTCCTAGATAATATTGTGAAGTATTGTACAGACAGTTAAAATTTCAGCACATGTACGGGATTGTACTGCAGAACTGCCCTTGATGGATCTAGGCACTGGAACCATGACTTCAGCAGCCCAAAAACACTCTCTATGTTGTTGTTGTTGTTGTTGTGTCTTTTGGCTTTTCCCGGTTAGGGGTCGCCACAGCGGAACTCCGGTCAGCTAATGATTGGCAGTTGATTTTTACCTGCTGAGTTACCAGCCCTAATGCACAACCTTCAACGAAGGTATGCCCATTCACGGATGTCTCCTCGCAGAAGACGCTCTAGTTGAGAGTCGAACTGGTCAGCGTCTTACTGTGAGGTGACAATGCTACCGCAGCACAACCACCACAGATTATATTTCTTTTTTGAATGCGTGCCTCATTGTAGCACTCTTTGGTGGGTGAGTATGCATTTCTGATGGGCATTATTAGCCATGTTTCAAGTACATACCCTGCTTCCTCCAGTAAATGACCTTGTGGGATATCCCCCTGGAAAACCTCTGGAAGAGCTGAGAGTTGTGCCAGATATGGAATTCATGGTAACTGCATGGTTGCCAGTACATACAGTCAGGATGATTCCCTTAGTGCTACACATGACCTGGCAGGTAATGGAGTGAAAGTCCCTTCTGTTTATGTAGACCCTCCCCTGTTCCGCGGGTGCAGCTTTGATCTCAATGGGTGTGCAGTCTATAGCACCCAAGACTTCAGGGAAGTGTGCTATGGGGAAGAAATCTTGCATAGTTGTAGCTCTGTCCTCAGCGGTATGGGAAAAATGTATGAGGTCACTGGTAATGCTGTAGCATAGAATTCAGGAATTGATGTAGAATGCTGCATGTTGATGCCAGTAATACCCCCAGCATGTCCCCCTGTTGGTGTCTGGAAGGTTCCTGTAGCTAAAATTCTAAGTGCTATACATACCTTAGTTTCCACAGATATTGCTTCCCCTTGGTTTGCCCGTATTCTCATTTGAGGATGACAGAGGTTGCAGAGTTCTTGAAGTGTGTTTCTATCTATCCTGCAGTGCTCAAAAATGCTACCTTATGCAGACTATGAAAAGCTAAATGAGGTCTAAAGATCCTTTTTTTCTTGGCCAAGGTCATTTAGCAGCAGTAACAGCATAGACTTGGGCCTGTTGCACATGCACATGCAGAAGAGCAACAGAACCCCCTTACATTCTTTCCATGTAGAGTAGTTTCTGTGGTTGTACTCCAATGGGTTGTGGAATTCTTGTCCAAAACCTGCACGGAGTGTACACAATTGTTTTATAGCTTTTTGAATGGGTCCTCGGTCTTGGATTGGTTGATTTGCATAAAATTTTATTCTACATTTGTTAACCGGGAAAGTCTGACTTGGAAGGAGCCAATTTTTAATGGATGCCCTGGGAGAAATGCTTCAGATGCATCTCTTTGTAACATGGGAGGAAACAGGAGCACCTGGAGGAAACCCACACGGATGCAGGGAGGACATGCAGACTCCACACAGAAGGCACCCCAGCAAAAAAATCAAACCAGAGAGCCTCTTGCTGTGAGGCAACAAAGCTACCGCTGCACCACTGTGCCATCCAAATTCATCTGCCTATGCTGCAATTAGCAGGCCACAATATTTACTGTGTTTGCGTGGCTCTATGTGGTGTGTAAAGCTGCTTGCTGAATGCAAATCAGTGTGTCACAACATGCACATGATGTTGGCAAGCCATGTTGGCTTTATTGAATCCAGCCCAGTATGTCAATGGTGGATAGAAAGACAAAAATAATTTAAAAACAAATCTGATCCAGATTTCTGAACAGGATGGGATAGGTAGGTACTGCCTGGACAGAGAACTGGTGCAAGGAAACAATTACATGTGCAGTATATGTGTCAATACATGCCATGATGTTGGAGATTTCTTCATCCCTAGAAAGTACTGTTTTTCTCCCATTGCCTATACTGGTATCTTGACATGGGTGATACTCAGCATCTTGTACTACAGACTGCCACTCTACGTCAACACATGACTGTGAAATTAATGAGACTGAGAAGTACACCACTTCCTCATTTGCAACAGCACCATCAGGATGTTTGACACCAGTGAATGCACTAGATGCAAAGCCCTGCATAAGTATTCCATAACTCTACTCCACTATGTCTCTCAGGACATATGTCATGGAAACAACAATGGATATAGTTCATGTCCAGCCTTCCAATTTACCTTGAGTGTAAATGTTTAAGCAACAATGGATATATTTCATGGCAAGCCTTCCAATATACCTTGAGTGTAAATGTTTAAGCAACAATGGATATATTTCGTGTCCAGCCTTCCAATTTACCTTGAGTGTAAATGTTTAAGCAACAATGGATATATTTCATGTCCAGCCTTCCAATTTACCATGAGTGCAAATGTTTAAGCAACAATGGATATATTTCATGTCCAGCCTTCCAATTTACCTTGAGTGTAAATGTTTAAGCAACAATGGATATATTTCATGTCCAGCCTTCCAATTTACCTTGAGTGCCAATGTTTAAGCAACAATGGATATATTTCATGTCCAGCCTTCCAATTTACCTTGAGTGTAAATGTTTAAGCAACAATGGATATATTTCATGTCCAGCCTTCCAATTTACCTTGAGTGCCAATGTTTAAGCAACAATGGATATATTTCATGTCCAGCCTTCCAATTTACCTTGAGTGCCAATGTTTAAGCAACAATGGATATATTTCATGTCCAGCCTTCCAATTTACCTTGAGTGCCAATGTTTAAGCAACAATGGATATATTTCATGTCCAGCCTTCCAATTTACCTTGAGTGCCAATGTTTATTCTCTTCATGCCATCATCTGTGGCAGTGGGCATGGTCAACAGTGGCTGGGCTGCACCATCCTTACCAGCAGCAAATGTTGCAGCTGTAATATCATTGCTGACTGTACACCTAAAGATGTCTCAGCAAAAGTAATAGTCATGTCTGTAATACCAACATCAGAAGACTTTATTCCAGATTTTGGTTACTGAACCTTTGACTACTGTAACTTTTGCTATTATTTTACTATTTGATATCCACACAGTTTTTCATAACACACTGCTGAATTCTTATTTCTAAAGGTTTATTTTTGTTTGTGTTTTTTTATTATTGTAAATGCCTAGATTTTAACTATAAATATGTAAATAAATCTCAAGACAGTCATAATTTATAACACAGATTAGTCTATTGCTGAAGTCATATTGCTGGCATGAGAAAACAAATTGACTCATATGACGTGACAGTCATGTATGTGCCTTGGTAATACCTTCTGATTGATGTAATGTACTATAATGGATGCAGACAGTTCCGATTACTAATACAGTGCTTATGTTATATGGAGAAAACTGCTAATCGAACATGTGTGATGCATACTCACAATGGAAATGTCATTAGGATTGGCTAGCATAATGGTAGTTTCCACCGTAGACTTTAAGCAAATATAAGACATTTCATAAACATTTAATGCAGTAACCAGACTGTGCCTACAAATATAACCTTTATGTGTCAGCATCTGAAAGCTAGCTGTGAAAAATTGCAGAATGTGAAAAAATTGAGTTAGAACCTGCAATTTTTAAAGCAGCATAAATGTCTGGCAAATCGTATGTTTTTCATTGAACTGCTAGGAAGTAAAGGCTGGCATATAGCATTTAGATGTGTAGGATGAAACTAACCAATGTTAAGAATTTTAAAGATTCTTCTCTCAAAGCAACCATAGACAACAATGAATGTTTTCCATGGAGTAACTCTGTAGGCCCTGAACTCCTGTATCATACTGCAATGTATAGTAAAAGACACTATGTTCTACTGCATTCCTATTAGTAGGAAAACATAACACTAAACTATTCTAATCCTCCATTAACAAAATCTTTATGCCCGGCAAACCTGCTTAGTGAAACCAAACACAAGATGATTCTTCTACCAATGTCACCAACCAATTCAACATGTACTTTAAAAACACAGTCAACTCCCTGATAAAAGGCAATCACAATAACACATTTTTTTCTCAGTCAACGAACTATAACCTTCTCTTTCAAACCTATTACTATTACCACCATCAGAAAATATCTTCAAAACCTCAAACCTATAACCATATCTGCAGATAACCACCTTGCTGAATACCTCAAAATTGTTGATGCCGTAGCATATCCTTCTGCAATATTAATAAACAGATCCATCCAGGAAATCTGTGTCCTTCTTCTCTGGAAAAATCGTTTCTACTGCTTTTTCATAAAAAAAAAAAAAAAACTTAACAGACTACTCAAGCTATAGACCCATTGCTGTTCTCTCACCTTTTCAAATATTCTAAAAATATTTGAGAAATACTACATCTACCTGATAGTAACATCCCATCACCAAATCAGCGCAGCATCTACCCAGACCAAAGTACCAGCACAGCACGAATAAGTTTGCCCATACTACAAAACACAATGCAATGAAGGAAACTTTTCTTATTTATAACTTGTCTATGACATTTTGTAATCTCATCTGTTTGAAAGCTGTTGTCATGCATTGTAAATATCAGTATGTTCACATATCGTATATAATTGTATACACATTTTTGCATGTTTTTTCTGCGTGTTCTTATGTATTTTTAAAGTTGGAACTTTTCTCCCTGGTCCTCATCTGAAGAGGGGTAAATAACCTTCTCATACCTTCCAATTACATAAAATCAATCAGTCAATCCATCAATAAAGGTTTGCATCATAAAATTATATTATACTTCAGCTACTTTATTAATCAATTTAGGGTGGTGAAGTAATACTATTTTCAGCAGACACAACAGGAATATGCTGTTTGGCACCTATAAAAGGGAAATAAATGCACAATACATCTCAGTAGTAAAGGTATGATCCCACTTCTGGGGTGCTTCTCATTTGGATAATAGGATTTTCAATGCAGACATCTGACTCAAATGCAGACTTTAACTGCTGGTCACTTTCTGTTTTCCAAACTGAATTCAGGACAAATGCATGTCTATACAACACCCCACGATGTTCTCATGTGTATTTATGTGCAGCACTATCATCTTTTACTATTCATTTCTAGACATGATTTGTTGCTGCATATTTTGAAAATGCATTTCAGCTGAAGAAGTCTTAGAAGTCTGTAGTTCTGAGTAATGCCTCTGTTAGGAGGAAATCAGTGTACTGCTGTGATAATAGTATTTACTCTCTAAACTGATTAGAGTTTGTGACTTATAGTATTTAGTGTTCTTAAGACCTTACCAGAATCAAGGATCAGTAATGTTGCCTAAGTTCTTTGTAATCTGGTCCTATTTGAAAAGCAGTACAAGTCTTCCCTTTCACTAAATGTAATAATTTCTGTGCATTTCTAAGCATTATCTCAATGAAAAAAAAAACAAATAATTCAGTTTATATTATGGCACCGATTTTAAATAGTGTCTTAACTTCCTTCATAGATGCTCCTCCACTTCATCTATAGACTACCGACACAAAATATAATTCTCAGTCTTAATCCCATCACCAGATACAATTCTCAGTCTTAATCCCTCCCGTAGCATACCTTGATAAATTCATATGAAATATATATCTATCAGTTTCATGATGCAGACATTTTTTATTCTACTTTAACTCTGTCAGATAATTGGTAAGCATAAAATCTCCTTGATATTTGCTAAATTGTTGAATTAATTTGGTAATCTCCAAGTGTAGTACCTCACAGGTAGTTCTGTGCAGCTTTGGTCGTGGCCTAACTGATTGGCAAAGGAAAAATTAGTTTGAGTGACAGGCATGCTAATTTCCACAGTCTTGATACTGTGTCTAGTCAGTAAATCACTACACAAACGTTCCCAAAACAACTGGAATAACACTCCCAAAACAACAGTTATAAGTCCAAAAGAACACAAGTAATAACTGGCATTCATCACTAAAATAATAATGCATATTTCCACATTCTACATACTGTGCAATCACAAACAGGCATCAGCATATGAAACCGGCATTACTAACGTTCCCAAAACAACACTTATTCTGCATATAGTACACAAAGTCCAAAATAATATAAAGTTCCAAAAACACAAGTAATAACTGGCATTAATCACTAAAATAATAATGCAGATTTCCACATTCTACATACTGTGCAATCACAAACAAAGTCCAAAACCTACTAGGCATCAGCATATGAAGCCAGCAGTAAGTACAAAAATAATAACATGGTAATTTAAGTACTCAGACTGCATCTTTGCGAGTATTAAAGTCTGTGAAAATGTATGTTTTAGTTGTGTGAATAAACAACTACATTACGGTTACTGCCTGTCCCACTTTGCGAGGGACAGTCCCTCTTTTGGCAGTTGTGTCCTGCAAAAAAATTGAAAAAAATGGCAAATGTCCTGAGATTTTAGGACAAAAATATGTCCTATATTTTCTTAAATAGTTGCATAAAACAGTTATACTGTATCTGACAGACTTAAATATTATAAGAAACAAAAGAAGGCAAAAAAGTGAAGTTCTGTCCTTGTACTGGACATGGGTATGTTTTACCCTGTAAAATCTGACATTTCCACAAAAAATGTCCCACTTTGGGCATTTGAAAAGGTTGCAAGCCTAAACTACATAGTTGTATGCTTTGAATATTCATACTGATGCTGCCTTGCCATGGCAGCGGCGATGTGAATATTCATGCGGGTGTGGGGTCCGTGTGGCTGGAGGCATGTTTGGGGTGGGATTTGCTACTGCGCATCCTGCGAGGTACTACACTTGGTGATTACCATTAATTCTCCTACAAAGTGATTGTCTTGGGCACATTCATTGTACACAAGGATGAGGGTCAGGTGATCAGGAATCAGACAGGTTATTGAATATGCCCAGCCAGATCCTTAGTTAGACATACTAATGTCACCAAAAAGGATAAAATGCAGTAGGTGTGAAGGATATGTCACCACCCACCACAAGAGGCAAAACATCTCTATTATACAATGACTGGCCATTAATATTTGAAAACGAAAACACTGATTGGCCAGCCCAACAAGCGTGCCTATTGTAAATCACAGAATATACCAACAGAAAAAGGTCTGGTCACCCGGACTTCTTTTCATTCGTATATTCCATAACTTTTATTTTTTTTAATAAAAAAATTAAAAAAATCTATGGTCCAGACTCCAGACATACCAGAGAGGCAGCATGGAGGAAAGACAAAGAAAATCAGATATGTTATTTAAAACTAAAGACACGTACCTGATTTTCTTTGCATTTCATTCATTCTGTCTCCCTCTCCAACCTCTAATGTAACCAAAGAATGAAGGTTTCCTTAAGCAGAATAATTACGCTGCAGCTCGAAGAAGATAGATTTATTGTTTAAAATGCACAGATATTCCACAAATAAAAAACAGAGAATTATATCAGATGGTTTACATCATTTAACATAGTGTTGGGATAACCCCTGCTACTAAACATATTAAATATCGTTTGTAATTCTTTTTCCATTATATCTTTACTTGATGACATACGTGCTGCTCTAACACACTGTCCTTTTACCACATTTTTAAAAATATATGGTGGATGACTGCTACTATATTCAATATAATCATTAGAAAATGTATTTTTCCTATATATTTTGGATTCAAAACCATACCTTGTATGACTTATGTATGTATCTAAATATGCTATTCCATTTTTGTTAATATTGTATGTAAATTTCAAAAAATCAGTCGTGTCATTTATATATTTAATAAAAGAAATTATTTCATCATGCGTACCATTACATAAAATAAAAAGGTCATCTAAAAATCTAACATATAAAGCTATGTGGTGGAAAAATTTACTTTGAAACACATATTTTGACTCCCATTCTGCCATTACAAGATTTGCAAAGATGGGGCACAAGAGGCGCCCATAGCTACCCCTCTACTTTGCTTAATAAACTCCCCTTGAAATTGAATATAATTGTGGTCTAAAACTAAACTCATCATGTCCACAATTAAACTAATTTTCTCCCATGACATTTTTGAATACGCCCTCAAACTATTGCTAAAAAATTCCAAACCACATTCTTTGGGAATACATGAGAATAAATCAACGACATCAATTGTCACAAAAACCAATCCACTATTCCATAAATCCTGCGTAACTTTGCTCAAAAAATGCCAAGAATCCTTTATTAAATAAGGAATATTGTCATATACATGTTTGGTCCAACTATCTATGGTTACACCCAAGTTAAATGTTTTTGATTTGGACCCTGATATTATAGGTCTAAAAGGAGGGTTGTCCTTACATTTATGTACCTTTGGGATGCCTATTATATTGGCTACTATAGGAAAATCGTTCTTAATGAAATTATAGGTCTCATTTGTAATCCTGTTGTCTATCAAATATTCTTCGATGACTAAATCTATTCTTCTGTGACCTATGTTGACTTGATTTAAAGAAATGACTTCATAATTTCCAGAAAGATATAGTATATTATGTATCACCGCGTTGTAATCAAAACTGTTGTAAATTACAATGCCCCTCCTTTGTCTGGCTTCATAATTCTTAACTCTTTCTTTTCATAATTGATTCCAGACATCTCCGTTCATTTTAGTCAAATTGTCCTCAATTGCATTTTTATATGCATCTACAGTCTTTATATTATTATATAACCAATAGATATCCTTGCACACCATTTTTTCATAATTGGCAACTTGTGCATTTGCCACTGGAATATAAGAACTTTTTCTTTAACTTATTGTTTGTCATGTGATCTTTATTTTCATAATTTTGTCCGAATTCCAATGCTAAATTTAACCTTCTACAATACATTTTTATTTCCTTAATCATATCAACTAGTTTAAACCCTGATGTGGGTATGTATTTCATCCCTTTACTGAATAAAGTAAAAAATTCTTGACCAATTGCATATTCAGTATAATTGTATACTTGAAAACCTTTATAAGTATATAAGGTATAATTACCTTTTCTTTCTACTATCTTTATGTTTGTTCCAACTGCTGGTACCTTTTTTAATGTCTCATCTTCCTTAGATCTATCATTCACACTGGTATGTGTATTGTTTCCTATATTAGTATATTCTGTATTGATTTGGTGAATGACAGGTACTTGTTTTAATATTCCCTTCTGTATTGCTGTTTCGGGGCTGGATAAAATCTGCCCCCTTGAAAATTTTCTTCCCCTTCATTTTTCCTATATCTATTTCTATCATGTAAAAATCTTTCTTTTTCATTAACTCTTTTATCATGTGGCCATATGTACACTCTATTATTTTTGTATTGTTCTACATCTCGTTGTATCTTCCTTTGTTTCCTGTTATAGATGTTTATAGCTTTGTTTTCAGCTGTATGAAATTGTTTCAAATAAAAATCTCTCCATTGTTCAAAAGCAATATCTTGTGATATATCTTCATTCAAAGTATCTATTTCATTTAATAATGCAGAGAGTTTAGCATCATTATATAAGAATAATGATGCTAAACTCTCTGCATTATTAAATGCGCAGTGCATCAAAACAAAGCAGCAGGATACCACCAACCGTGGAAAACAGTACGGGGCCGTTATACAAAGACATTATTTAAGAAACATAAGTATTTTTTTCCTTAAAGAATGTCATTGTATAATAGCAATAAGCAACTCCGTGGTTTTGGTATATTCAAATTTACCCATGGTTGGCTTTATTTAAGCACCCGGGCTTCGCTCTCGTGATTAAACCACACCAACCATGGGTAAATCTTCAATATACCACACCATGTCATTTTTTATTGCTTAAATAATTACCACTCCTTACCATGGATTTAAACATATTGTAAATACCTGCAGGAATATGTCCCACCTCAAATCCAGAGAAGCAGACATTGCCTTGCCACTCCCCCCCCTCCCTTCCCCTCCCTGATAGATGGATTTGGTTTGTCTGGGTCATAGTATGGGATTTATCCCTATATGTTAAGAGCTGGACTGAGGATACAGATATTTACTATTTTACGTTTTCAAAACATTTGTCACCATTACATGCATATCCCTAATCTGCATTCAGTTATACCCCTTTTCCAGCCTTCTCAGTCCAAGGAAAGGAAATAGAAAAAATTTACACCCATTGCATGCAAGAAAAAATGTTACCACAATAAATATCTATGACCACCTCAGTTTATCCCATTGAATTAAAATTCAATGTTTTAAATTTTAAACAAAAGAAAAAAACATCAAAAAGACTGCAATCACCTAGCCTAAAAATATAACTATTATTAAACTGAGATCAAAAGGAAACACAACTGACATTAAGCTATGACCCTAGCAAAGAGTTTAAAACAAACCTTACACTGAAGGAAACCTGCAATAAAATATCTTATAATATTTTCATAAGAAGCAGTGTAGCTTACCTGAAAGCAGATTTGGAACAACAGTCAATGTTCCATTTATAAAAAAATTAGGAACACTACATAAATGCTTGTTCAAATGACAGCATATACAATTATGGTAACCCATTAGCACTAATTTAAATGTTATGTTGCTTCATCTCTTAACCTTGTTTTCATAAAAATAAAAAGAATTAAGCATGTAAAAATCATATTAGACATATTAAAATGTTAGACCTAAAATGGAAAACGAAGCTCAGCACCCAACTGTCCCTTGCTGAAGCCACATAAGCAGAAAGCTTCTCAGAGTATACTCAGACCCATTCTAAATATTTAGCAACCATCATTCAAATGCAGGCTACTCAAAAGAATATTATCTTTTGATTTTTTTGTGGACGTGGGTCAATGATACGATCATTTCACCAAGATACAATATATCTAGGTTTATTATCAGATGCCTGAAACCAATTCGGTCGAGCAGTGAAAATGTTGACCTGTAAAGACGAATCCATACAGTCGAATAGGCAGAAAACATGAAATTGAATACATAGCTCACGGAGTTCCCTGTTCCTCACTGAACAGCGATCTCCATACACAATGCCAAACTCATAAAATCGAACTACACTACATATTCATATGTAGTGTAGTTGATGTTTTCTAGTTCGGCATTCTGCCCACTTGAAAACTGTCTTTCAACTATATGCCAGTCAACCGAAGCAGTTTCAGAATTCTAAAAATAAACTATATATATATATATATATATATATATATATATATATATATATATATATATATTACAGCTGTAAACTCATTGTGTCAAACAGATCTCAAACATTACCTAGAATATCTGAATCTTCCAAAATATGCAGTAATGAAGCATTCTGTTTTTAACAAACTTAGTATAAAATATATGAGATGCAGCAGGCTATAAACTAATTAATATTGCATAAAGCACCATGTACAGATGATTTCTGATCATTACAAAGCATTTGATAATAAACTTATTAACGTTTTTCAACAACATTTTCCTATATGCAAAGCAATAACTTTTCAGATGATCATCAAAATCATTTGAGACATATAACTCAACAAGCCTAACAACATGCCATAACCCCTCAACAATTATAATCAACCCCCCCAAACAATTATAGGCCATTCTAGTCTAATTAAAACAGATAGGTGTAAATATATGTGCTTCTATTATAGCTGTCCAAACTAAAAACATATATTATTACCACTGCTTACCTCACCTTACTAATCTAGTTTGAGAAATATGAAACAAATTACTGACCAAATAATTATCATGAATACCATCTTCCTTCTTAATGATGTACTTCACAATATTTATTTTGTCTTGGCTATAGATGCATCAAAGTCACATGATAGAGGCAGCATAAAAACATTGCTTTGTTTTAATTTTTATTAAAATTTAACTTTCCTACTATTTTTATTAAATATATACAAGCACTTCAATCACTCAACAAGCTATAAAAGGCAAATATTCTCAACCACATATATCAATATGGTACTAGAAAAGAGTTTTGCCATTTGTAGATATTTTTCAGTGTTCACATGGAATCTTTTATTTCACATCTTGTCTTTTTCTACTGTAAAGTTTCCTGTTTTTAAAACTGTAATGATAAAGTACAACACATTTGTAGATGATATTGTAGCCTGTGTTGAAAGATTTGTTATTCTTTCTAATCACACTTTGAACCTGTACTCTTCACTCTCTGATTATGATAAAGTCCCGGATCTCTGAGTCAAAAATGGCTAGCAAGGAGAAGTGTGAGTTTCATGATTGTACTAATAAGAAAAAAAAAAAAAACTGAGATAAAGTATATTTAAAAACTTAAACGAAAATTCTAGTGCAACATGAATGTGGAAATAGATATTGACAGTGGCACACTCCCTAAGCCTTTCTCAATCAAGAATAACAAAATTATTAAAGGGCAAGGAGAGATTATGAAAAAAAGTGAAAAGATCGTCAGTCATGAAGGCTTCAGCAATACTGATAAAACGCAATCGCCAGGATTCAATAAAGTCTGTGTAGGCTCCATGTACAGGCTACATGGAATGTATCTGTGTATATGGCCACAGTTTTTCCTCGGCAGCTTGCCATACACATTAATTATGGTGCATGCCTAAGGAATGTCACTGCAACATGGATATTGAATCCATGTAAGACTGGCAGTGCAGCCACAGACCTTTTGACCTGTCTACCTTGGCCAAAAGATGTATAACACTTTTTTATTTCATTAAATTGCATTTTAATTTTTTTTTTACATTTATGTGCTTGTTTGCGTGGTGCAGCCTGTTGCTTAGCTATGCATCAGACATCTGCTAGAGATCTAAAGATAGAAATCAGATGCATTCAATTAATAATTTTTATTTTTTTAATTTTTTTTATCTTTTTTTGTGCTTGTTTGCACAATGTGTCTCATTGCTTAGGTAGGTGTAGCACTGCATATTTAAGCATTAGACATCCACTAGACATCTAAATGTAGAAAGCAGATGCATTCAGTATTATTTTTTTTTTATTTACATGTGCTTATTTGCACAATATGGGGCATTGCTTAGCTAGGCATAGTGAGGCGTACTTAAGCAGTAGACATCCACTGGACAACTAAAAATAGAAACCAGATGTATTTAATTGTTGTAGGTCTGCTCTGCTTAGCAATGCACAGACCCGCACAGCAAAGCTGTGCTAAACTTAAAAGCACCTTCCCAGTATACCTGAAGATATACAAGTTTTCTTCACTATCTTAGTGGCCAGATAGGTTGAGTCATGATCTACGGTGTTGTAGGTCCCCAGTTTGAGTCCTGGCTAGTAATGCTTTTTACATATAGTGTTGTGAAACTGTGTCAGGTGACTGAAACATCAGTTGATTTAAAATTAAATAATTGTTACATTTAGAAACAGTTAGAAAAGTTGTGCTATACTAAGCAGTGCTGAAACATTGTTAGCAGTCTTTTCCAGTTTGCACGTTGCTAAGCTTAGCTTAAACATGGGTTGTGCTAGTTTGCGTGATGCTAAGTGACGCTGCACTTTTTTGACATTTGCATGATGACATGCAAAGGTGGGAATGAAGCATTTTAAAGGGAAATAGACTGGAATTTCACATTTTTCCTTGGTGCCTGACCTTGATTGTGGCTATGGCTATTGCTGTTGATGAGGGAGTACACTGTCAGGTGCAAAAGAGTGGATTGCAGGAGTACATAATTTTCACTGGACTCCTGGTAGACTGATAGGGACCATAGCTGCTGCAGGGAGACTACTAGGACTCCGAGTTTAAGTATGAATCCTCGGATTGTTTCACCAGGGACCTAACCAGTTCTACTGGAATCCCCCATGCTCACTAAGATGACCTGAAATATATGAAGAGGGGAATCTTGGACACTTGTGTCCAAGAGGCTAGGGATCGGCACACTCCACAGATATGTAAGCATGTTTTCCAGTGATTTATAAATATACAAGCTGAATCTGTGCAAAACTGGTATGTATAATGGTTTGCTACTCTTACCACAACTGCACAAGAGAGGGCTCACAATGTCCAGTGCCATGCAGGGTGTTTGACCAGGATGAGGCAAGCAAATGGCAAGTAAGCTAATCATCAAAGCAATAACGTAATGCATAACTTAATAATATAATAAAGTAAGTACAGATTTTTCAGTCTTAACAGTCAGATATGACATACCTGGGACATCTTACAACTTTATTAATGTGTAAGTGCATGTCTGAAATGGTAAGGCAAGTTAAAGCAAGTAAGCATGCAGTACTGTGTAGCACAGCTATTAACCATCAGTTAATGTTGTGGTCTACCCAGATTAAGCGTCACTATTCTGGTCTGTTCATTGTCTGAAATATGCTGTAGATTACACTCAATAAATGATCAGGGTATATGGGTGTGTTAACAGAAATCCTAGACAGCTATCCATGTGTGTAAATGCGAGATTTGATGCGACATTAATCAATAAAGTTTAAAAAGAGATGGTACTTTGATAATTAATTTTTTTCAAATAAAGTGTTCAGTATTCCCATAGTTACTGATTGTGGGCTCTAATCTGGCACCAGACAAATGATAAATGTGAAGTACTAAATAATATGCCAACATATGTCATACATAACTACAATGAAGTACCCAGATTAAGGGACAAGCTTGTGTTCTGCTCATTTTGTCTGATACACGTTGTAGGTTGCAGTTAATAAATAGGCTAAATGTGTAAGGTAATGCAACTCCTACAGGGCTATGCATGTGTGTAAATCAAGATGTGAAACAACATACATCAATAAAGTGTAAAAAGAGATGTTGCTCTGATAATTTTCTCTGAATATTGCACTCAGTAAATGAACAGAGTATACAGGTAAGTTAACAGAAGTCATAGACAGCTATCCATGTGTGTAAACATGAGATCTGAAGTGACATTAACAAATAAAGTGTAACAGAAGATGATGCTTTGAATATTACTTTCTTCAAATGAGGTGGTCAGTATTCCTGTAGTCACTGCTTGTGGGCTCTAATCTGACACCAGACACAGTTATGCATGTGTGTAAATGCACACTTTGACAAAACAGGAATCAATAAAAGTTTTAAAGGAGATGGTTGTCTGAAGATTTGTTTTATAAATGAAACAGTAAGTCTTCCTGTAGTCACTGCTTGTAGGTTCTAATCCCACACCAGCCAACTGAGAAATGTCCAGCTATCTAGTGCAATTAGTGTGCATGAGAATAACTCTTAACTGTCAACATTTTTGCAGAATGTTAAAACTACTGCCCCATATGTCTGGTCCTTTGATTTACAAATATATGACATTACCTGGAATGTGATTTAATGGCAAATCTGTTATCAGAATACATTGATACTAATGTATGAGCACACTATGTAAAAATGCTACCTGTCGTTGTACCTTTGTACCACCATTTTGTATGGCTTGGGCCATAATGTCCCATGCTAACAGGATGAGAGCTATGTACATGCAACATCATCTATACAATATAAGTAGTCAGTGTTTTCACAAGTGAAATCTAACATATCTAGAAGTATGTAGTAGTAGTCTGTGAAGTTCTATTACCTGTGAAGTTACTAATGTTCTTCTTTACTCTCTCACCCCACCTCTTCTCTTTTTTATTTATTAGTAATATTTATTATTATAATTTGATATTATCATATTATTTGTACTTGCCTCTTATGTTGGCCTTATGTATAATTTAATATTGCTTTGCTGTTAAAATCTTTCATTTACATTATTTATTATTGTGTTCATTATATTATTTTCAATTTCTTTCCATTACTCATTATTGTTTTCTCTTATGTTATTAATTAATTTTTTTAGTTATATTTATTTTTCCTTATGGTTATATTTAATTTACCACAGAGTGACAAGGTATGCTGGTTTCCAGTCATCCACCTATGTTGGCTCCCCTGGCCGAGGCACCATGGCCCAGTATGTCTCGGCCACAGCCTAGTGGTACCACCTCTGCTGCCCCTGCGCTACTTGATCCATTGGGTAGTTTTGCACAAAAGGTTGGGGGTGGCCCCCCCTCTGGGAGTTGAGGGGTTGTTTATTCACCTGTGATGAACTGCTAGGCATGATGTGTGGGCTGCTGTGCTGAACTGTTAATGCACATCTATGCCAGATGGAGACCATGCTGTCCACCCTGGTGGGGCATTCTTGCCCCAGGTGGTGTGTCAACCACTGCCTCTACAGAAACAGTGAGGGTTCAGTGCTGATAATCCCATTGGTGAGGACTTGAGTCACACTGTTGCCATGTCGGACATCCATGAGACTGGGATTCCACAACACCCTCCCCAACTAAGGTGCTCACACCCCTCTTGTGTCACACACCAACCTGTTTGCTGTCTTGTCAGTCTTGTGTGCAAAAGCTTCCTCACCTTCCCAACTTACCTCCTCTCTACACATATGCATGCCCCTTCCCCAACATTCCACTTCCACCTTAAAAAAATGGGCACCTGTCCCACAAAAAAATATCATCCCATACATAACTCTCAGTTTTGACACATGTCCACTGGACACATTTAATTTGGTCCAATTGGCTTGAAAATGCACTTATGTTGTAGTTGCCCCTCTCTCTGGGGGAGTGACAGTCCAAATTCAGGTAAAAAAAAACTGTTAAAGTGCACAGTTGTTGCCATAGAAGAAATTGATAGCTATGGTTCTTTCCTACACCCTTACAGCATATACTTACCTTCTTCTCACTATGTTTCCCCCCTGCTTGCACCCCATTTCACCACTGTCCTACCTTCCCATTTTTAATTTCTTTAAAGAATTTTTGTGCAGCATCACTAGGATATGCTAAATGGAGATATATTGATAATATGTATTGGAAAAAATAACAATCACATTTAAAAATTACACCTGTGCCTTATTTCAAACCCAGAACAATTGCACGTGCAGAACAGTGCATCAGCCTGCCAAGCCTTACAGCTTGTTAATTAACACATGTGTTTTAAGCTAAACATAGTAATTGTCATTTTCCTATCATTAAGCATGTGTATGCCATGCTGCACTTTGGGCCTCATCGCGTAAATCAGCTATAACATAAATGGAAAAATACGAGTGTAACTGGGAATCCGATAGAGAAATACATCACTATAAAGCCATACATATAAGATGATGTAAGTGAGGTATCTAACAGCAGGTAGCTGTGCAATTATATCTGCTGCATGTACAAATACACCTGCTACATGAGTAATGGAAAAATAGGAGTTTAACTGGGTTTCTTATAGAGAAATACATCACTATAAAGCCATACACATAATAATAGATGTTAGTGAGGTATGTAACATCTGGCAGGTGTACCATTATATCTACAACATGTAAAAATATACCTGCTGTGATAGTGACCCAGTAGCTCAATCTGTTAAATATTGTAAAAACATTATTTTTGATCCACATGGTCCTGATTCAAATACAGCTGCATCTATCATTTAAAACATATGAATGTGTATATTACTAGTATAAATTCTGATATGTATGACTGTCTCATCACTTATTTATCCACCCAGTTTGAATGCTTGTTTCTAAATAATGACAGTCAAAGGCCTACAGATAGGAAGGACCACATTTAAACTATTCCTATTACAACACTAGAAAGTGCATAGAATGTCAGGTTATGCATCAGTATGAATTCCCAGAGAATTTTAAAGTATGTAATTCAAATGAGGCCCACAATGATTTGTTAGGGATATTACAGACAACCACAGCACGAGTAACATACATATATGGAGGTTGTGCTAGAAGCATCACTTGCCAGCACACACATTCCAGATGACTACCATGACATAGCACATGACTTAGCATTTATCTGACTGGTTGACATAATGGTTAATGTACCCCAACCTCGTTCTAGGATATAACAAGCATGTTTCCCTTTACTATGTTAATGATACCTTTGGCTAACATACTTACCATAAACACATACCTTACTTTCCACTGGGATGGGTGCTCTCAGTCTGGTTCTGGCTGTACACCAAGGCTGCCACAGGTCACACAGTTACTTTTAAGTGTTGTTGCCCTGCACATTCTGCAGCCTCTCTAACTATGCTTATTGCCTGCAGCAGCAGCATCTGCTTCAGCCTATAGAACACACATCTGTATCCTACAAGTAGCTGCTATAAACATTCTCTCTGTGCTGACATAATCCCTACTCCAGTAATTTCCAAACCAAAATGTGGGAAAGGGGATGGAATCTACATTGAGCCCTTGTATATTGTTGAGTAATTACATGGGATTGGCTGATTATACTGCAAATTAGCTGTGTATGCTGCATGTAGCATTCCTGAACCACAGATTGGTTCAGAAGCAATCACCTGCTAATGAGAACCATCTTATAAACCAAACACCTAGCTAGGGAAACCATTGTGTATGAGAGTTAGTTTGTGTAGTTAACTCATTCACACAGTCCTCATATCTTTCAACAGAGGAGTCTTGTATTCCATCAGGTATGTAACCATTTTGTTTTCAACATGAGGCATGTATTTCAATATACTTAGAGGGAATGGGGATTACATCAGCATGCCTTTCTGAGAAATGTAGTGATGACATGCCAGTGATCTCTAGGTGTGTTACACCTACAGACAATGTAGAGTACAGCAAGGGTATAATGCTCTGTATTAACTAGGTACACAGGTCTGCTGAATACTTCCTTTGTTAACAGTTGTAGTAGTACCCTGCCATTTGGTTGGCACTGTTGTTTATACATGTGTTATAGGTGGGAGTTTCCCTGCTATGGGGCACACTACAATGGACTCCTGTGTTTGTTGTGTGACCATATGTGTGTATCTGTCAAGTCAAAACAGCAGTGGGTCACTATTGCTACTATCCTAGTTGCTTCCACAAGTTTTGTATGTTTGGCAAACTGTTGATTATGAAATGTGTAATCAAGCAAGGTATACTAATAGGCTTCCTTTATTGCTATATCTCTATATACTGTACTCCCACATATGTGATCCTGACATGTGTTCTCATTTATTTGTATTTCAGGAGATATCATGCATGCCAGACACCATGCACCTTTCACTGAGGCAGAAAATGACCTCATTACTGAGGCCTTGAGGCAACACCATCAATTCCTGCTGTCCAGAGGAAGGACAAATAGGCAAGAGTGTGCACCCTTATGGGACACACTGATACACAACATTAATGCTGTGGGTTACCAGAATCATGCATATGAGCAGGTGCAATACCGTGCTGCTGACATGATAAACTTGGCATGCAGACATGCAGCGAACATGACCAGGGATCATCAGGTCACTGATGGTGGGCCTGCAGCAGGACAACCTTTGTCAGCCAATGAAGAATGCCTGGTGAACCTTGCAACACAGGACAGTTCCCAGGCATCTATCACCCAATGTGTCTTGGATGTAGGTGCAACCATTTCCACTCAAGGGGAGCATCCCTGTATGCTTAGTTGGATTAGCATTGGAATACTGTAGCATTCAGTGTGTTAGGATGCATATAGTTTTACTTGAGTGTCAGGTGTTTAGGGGGGTGGTTAACTGTAGTTTAAAGCTCATGTGCAGTTTGTGACTCACATACCTGTTAACATAGCAACTAATGTGAATGCGAGATATTTGGACATATTACCCCTGTTATACTGTAATGCGGCGCTGTTTATATTACCTCTCTCTCAAATATTTCCAGGACCATCAGGAATAGGAAGAGACCATGCTCCTGCTGCTGGTAAGTATAAAACTGTTTTGTCAGAGATGTAGATTTAGTTCAATGTATTCAGTCAAGTGTCATCGCAGGCCTGCTAGCTGGATTGTTGTACCTTCTGCATGATTGCCAGCTGTACAGATATTTTCTCACTGCGCACAGTTTAGTCTCATACATATGCCTTGTAGGTGTGACCACAGTGATTGATTTGACAGTATTGTCAGGACATTACAGACTGACAGAACTGTCCATTTTTGAGTTTTGCAGAATGTCACCAGTGTACATCATTCATGTTTTGCTCATGAGATTCTGGTGTAATTAACTTTTATTTCCAAATACTTACAGATGTGGGTTAGAAAATAATGCCCTCATGTCCTACTATATGAGGATGGGGGTTATACATGTCTGTAATAGTGACAGCAGTGTATACAGTTTGCCATATATTGCAATGTAGTACTGCAGACCATAGTAGTTCAGGCATTAATGTAATGCTTTTCCTTATCACAGGTGACCAGGGAGGTTGGACTATGTTCCTTTCCCAACTAGATGTCAGTGTCTCTTTAGACTCTTATGATGGTGGTGGCCAAAGTGAGGCACAGCTGGGGTTTGCAGTGGCTAAAGCTGACACAGAGGATGACATCCCTCATCCACCTTCATTATCACCGTACACAGCCAGTATGCCTATGCATACCCAGTCCCTGTGGCCACAGATATTGGCAGTCGGAGGGTGGGGACATTGAACAGGGAAGTGTGGCTACTGTGGCTGCAGTGACTGTCAACACTGGCCATAGCCAAGCAGCTGGTGAGGTTCCACACAGGCAGATTGATAGGGGTGCTCATAGGAGGCCTACTGTCCCTCTACCACCTGTTGCAGGTGTCTCATCACAGATCACTCAGCATATGTTTAGGCCATCATTGAGGCACAGACATGTTCAGAAAGGAACTCCCGATGAATGTTCAGGGATATGGATGCAGCACAATCTGTCATATGGGACTGCCTCTATTGTATTGCTGAAACCATGGATTGGTTCACTGACATAATGGAAAGACATTGGTTTGAGGCAGATCGCACACTATCTGTCCTGGAATGCTGTCTGTGATGGAACGTCTGGTTGGAGTTGAATGTCCGCTTCATGGCTGCAGATCAGCAACTACATATGCGGAGAGACAACATGACCATGCACAATCAAGCTCCCATAGTGGCAGTGCATCCAGAGCTCCAGAGGGGAATGTGCTGTTCACATCAAGACGTGGCAGGCCATGGGCTAGTGGTCCTGGGTTGTCCTGTGGAGGACACATTCCCAGCAGACAGTAGTCACCCTCAAATAGTAGCACAACATCTGACCTTGGGCATGGGGGTGCTAGTGCAACTCCTGGCAGAGGCAATTCTCATGTTCAGGGGTGGAGACAATGAACTGTTAGCTGTAACATGCATGGCTCAGAGCTGTCCAACATACAGACACTTAGGGCTAACACTGTGCTTGGCTGTGTTCATGCAGACACTAACACACAGATGTCACATTCAGGTCACCTACAGACACACACATCACATTTTCATGGTCCATTTTGTCTGCTTCCTGACTCACACACAAGCTTACCAACCTATTGGGTCAGCATAAGCCTCCTGTACCCCCACACCACACCCTGTGAAAGTGATGATATCTGTGCCACATCCATCTCATTTCGCTCATGGATGCAGGGAAATAAATCTATGTGTATGATGCACAGGGTGACTATCTACATTAATATGAATTTGTTTCATCCAATATTGCCTTTGACATGATACTAGTACTGTTCATTTTCAGAATTTGTTCGTTGCCATTTATAATGACTATACCATAATAGTGTGTGTATATTATGATGGATGCTGTTGTAATGGCTGTGACAGGTGTCACATGGAAATGTTTATATTTCACTTGCAGGATTGTGTTGGACAGACCTATGGGTACACATCTATAATCAGCCATCAACATCAGAGCATAGAATTGAATGTCAGCACAGAAGCCAGATGTAGTCAGAAAGATAACACAGTATAGGTTCTGTGGTTCATACGTTCACATGTGTTTAATAGGCAAATGAAAACAAGTGCTTCTTTAAGCCTAGGCATGCATCCCTAAACACTGTCAAGGTCTGATACCACTGATAAGTGTAAGCTGGGTTTAGGAGCTGAAATGTCTACAAGCCAGGGGCATGGGGGTTTAACCATCCACAGTTTCCCCTGTGTCCATTGTAAACACTGGCCCACAACTGGGTATGATTGTTCTGTTCCCAATCCAATTGTGTAGCTTGCACTTGATTTGCATTAGGGTGGAACTGTGCTTCACATGGATCTCTCCAGCATGTTATATATATATATATATATATATATATATATATACCACAGTCAATGTGTAGATCTGTAGAACAGATAATTCTGGTGGTACTTGTTTCGTGGATATGCAAGAGGTCCACAGTGGGGTCTGACACTGCCCTGTATGGCAGGCATACACCACCCCTCTAAAGCATGTAGGAGACAGACTACACAAGTAGTACCTTTATGAGGTCTACATAGGACATGTTATGTACACAATTTAGTGCTTTGCTGAGGAACCCCTGTGAATGTTACAGATGTCGAATATGCCTGGTTAGTTAAATACCAAAGGTGGAATTACACCAATGATAGGTCTGATGAATGCCAATTACAGAGGAATAATGGCATCCTTGGATTTACATGCCATACCTTTGTTTATAGGTTGTGCAACATAGAATGATGTTCACAATATTACAAACACGTGACAGAAAAGGGTAGATCACTCTCTATGTCCATAAGTCACTGACTACTCGGTCAACTGTTTGAAGTGTGCTGACAATATGTTAGTTACCAGGGGTGGATGACTTCCCAGTGATAGTATTGTGCATTTCTTGGTATTTAGTGTTACTCCATGGCTCTGACTACAACTGTATATTTGTGTCAGCCCTTCCTGGAGAACATTTGTGTCAGTGTGGTATTCCATAACAGCTCCTCATTTACATGAAGTCTGTGATAACTAGAATGTTGGATCGTGTGTCAGCTTGACTTATGGGCTTAGAGATTGGTCATCCATGGCATGTTGCTCTATGTGTTGATATGTGTATTGTTTTCACAGAGTACATATGGAGCTTCTGAGGGTATTTGTTATCTGGACTTTCTCTACGAGGTGTCTATGATTTATGTAGGTTACATGTCAGTGCCTCAGATCATGTCTGCTTTTGATTTTGTGTGATGGGTGCAGTGTGTGTACCACTGACTACCTTATTCACATTAGGAGTAGTGCATACTGAAAAAGGACAATTGCCTTATGAAGAATACTGAAAAGAGGGGAGTCACCTGAATTGCTGCTGCCTGGCTACTACTACTGCTGGTCTCAACACGGCCTCATTGTGGTGGGATACAAAGCTCCTATTCTTTGTCTGTCACCAAAGCAAAATGTTAGCACCAGGTTCAAGATAAGAAGCAGGCCACAGCCTGTTTGTTGATCCACAGACTTGTCACACATGATGCAAGGCTCTGTAGGCTTGTTATAGCCTTTTCCAGGTATATTCCTTAATTAGCAACCAGACCAATACTTTGATGTTTACATGTATTTTGCCTTGGGCTCCAAGGTTCATAGCATTTGACTAGGGTGCTGACCTGATGGTGATTACAACATAAGGTTAAGTCTCAGGTGATATAGATGTCCAAGATTGCTCTATCAAGCTCCACAGCAGTAGTGAACAATGTTAGGTAACAGTGTCACAGGAAATCATGCAGGCTGACCTTCAACAGCGTAATGGTAGTGATCTGTGTGACATGGATGTGAGGCCTACTGCAGATGGATGGCCACCTTTGGGCAATGTCTCTGTCCCTCCCACATGTTCTAGGTATGTCATACTGTACAGTTATGTTCCCATAACACTAAACTTTGTTCCCACATAATTTCACACAACATGCACTTGTTGTCTGGTTGTTTGACAGACATTGTAGACTTACAAGGCTAAAGTAAAGACAGTGAAGTAGGACAAGTTTTCTGTGCATGCACAGACATCCCCATTTTCACTGCAAAGAGTGCATGTGACACCCCTGCACTGCCCCAGTAAACAAGGAAACCGAATTCTCACCACTAGCATCAGCGAGGGACATGTGTATTGGGAGGATGACAAGTACATACACAGTAAAGTACAATTTCCCTTAACAGCACACAAAAATCACAGTCAATTTGGGGCTGGTTTCTCCCTCTCTCTTCAGAACCTTAATAAGACCCCCCACTGGCACAGTTAATGGGTACAGATCTTAGCCCAGTGGTCAAGTCAAAACTTCCTGCATCCTCTCTGTCCAACCAGTGCTTCGTGTCTTTGCCCAAGTAGCTCACACACACACAACACACAGGCACACACACACACGTGCACACACAAACACACACACACACACACACACACACACACACACACACACACACACACACACACACACACACACACAAACACACATGCACACACACATACATACAGGAACACACACATACAAACACACACATACTTTTGAGATTTGACTTATATACAAACACACAGACACTCCTGGGCAAGGCTGGCACAGGTTCACTGGCTATGTCCGTTCTGCCCAGACTGTAAGTTAGTACCAGCTGACACCAGCCACTCTTATCAGCTACTAATAAGGCCCTTAAAATGGGTGACCAATTCTACTGTGTAATATTACTATTATCCAAATGCTAAGCGTGTCCAAGACATTTAAGGCTATTTAAGAGTGGCCTGTACACTGTCAACAAATACATATACAAGTACTGTAAGAGCTTAAATATCTCTAAACAAACCAGTCACAATTACAAGGTTTAACTATATTTAATAAAAAAATTATAAAAGAAAAAGACAATACTCAATAACTCAATACAGTGACAAGTTCAGAATCACAGGAAATACTTTAAAACAACATTGCAGGACAGTCTCAAATGAATACAGAAAACATCTAAACTAATCTTTACTGTATTCATATTTCTATCTAAGAGTACTATGCCCTAAATGACTTACTTACAGAGCAAGACAAGTGCTGATGAGAGGATGTTGTCAGATCCAAAGACAACTACCAAATGCACAGACTCACTCTCTGAGATAGTTCTTAAATCACTATCAAACATTTCTGCTGGGTTATTTCAGATTACATCATTCTTTGTCACCTCTGCTTTTGGTTCCCAGGCTAACAGAAACTTAAAAAATAGCACCTCTGTGTCGAAAATACTTATCTCTCAGAAGTTTGCCTGGAACTGCAAGTTGTAAAACAGTTAAACACTTTTACTTTTGAAACCTGTACTTTCTTTATCCAGGCTATAGAAAAACCTCCTAGCTCTAGACATCCTGCCTCTTTGCATTAACTAACTTTATAGCACAGTCGTAAACAATTTAAACTTATTTTCATCGAGTTTTGCAAGTTAACTCTGTATGTTCTGACTTCTAACATAAAAACATGCATTTCCGTAGGCATATAATTTATGCACATGTTTGCTCTTTTCCAGTAGGGTACACTGTGGTTACATTCTTGAAGCTCAGCACATAACACAGTTTAACACGCACTTCTGCACCATCAGTTTAATAGAAACAAAACATATAGTTCTCCTACATTTGTAAGACAAATCTATGGATCACAAATGACAGAATTATTTACAGAATTCTAGCTAGCTGGGCTGGCAGCCTCATAGTGCCTACAGAAAGTGCTTTGCAGGCTGTGAACCCCAAGGGTGTAGCAGCATGACCCTTACTTTGCTGGAGTTGTACACTGTCACATTTGTAACTATGCTATTGTAACATGCCTAATAACAGAATTATGGTGCATGCAAGTGCCGCACGCCTAGCAAAGCAATGTATTCAATCTACTATGTTATCCCACACTATCAGGTACTGTTTCACCTTAAAATGATACCATAAAGGTAATAACATGTTACATGTAAGTATCTGTCAGGCCACTACCTAACCATAGCCTGTTGTTATGTATACACAAACAATAATCTATTGCTAATGGCCTTATCTCTGACTGTTCCAGAGATGTGGACAGATTCCCCAAGCCTCTACTCCTACTCCACACAAACACAATCTGTTTGAGATGCATCTATATTAAAAACCTTGTATCCATAATCTATCACATACCTGTCAGTACATATGACAAGGAGCAGGTTGCCAACATGCCCACCTCACCTCCTACTCCACCCAAACTCACATTACACATACCTACATATGCAGAAGTCCATACCAGAAACATACCTAACACCAGACACCTCATAAACAGAAATGCAAGCATGCTACACATAATACTACCTCTGCAGAACACAGTACACATAATAGCTAATGCACTACTACCTCACTAGTCAAACCCTTAAGGCAAAACACAAATTCAAACATATTAGGCATAGGTGATTACATCATGAGTCATGTTGATGCCCCTTTCACCAGATTAGATAAGGGAAAGGTCACGGTCAGCTGTCTGTGAGGTGCTAGGATACGGCATATCACACATGCAATCAAGTCTTTCAACAACAGGTACTGTTATGACTACATCATAGTTCCTGTTGGTGTGTAAGATTTGTGACGTACCTCTCTGGAATGTGTGATGACAGACATGATTGAGCTCTCACACTATGTGTCTCAGAGTGGTATGGCCTTGGCCGTCAGCTACATTTTACCTTCTCATATGATGATGCATCAATACAAAAAGAAAATGATTGACTTCAGTAATTGGCATAGCGTCTGGTGTCACTCTAAGATGATCCACTATCTATCAGCCTGGGATGACATGCTCAACAGATCTCGATGCTTTGCCATAGATGGTCTTCATCTGTCACCCCTGGGATGTTGGCTACTGGTTAAGGATATTGCCACCCCCATAGTGCACTTTTTAGCTGGTGTCTCAAGGACAAAATTTCCAATGTAAACACCCCATGTACAAACAACCTCAAGGTTATGCTGCTAGATGCTAGGAATATCAACAGGAAACTGCACTCACTGGAAGCTGTCCTCATCTTGGATCACGCAGATCTTTCTGCAGTCATAGACACCTGGTTCAGGACTGTGGAGAGCACCACAGCCATAACAGACTACACATCCTTCCACACATGCAGACTTCAGACTGAAAGCATGCAAAGTAATGGTGGTGGTGTATAAATATTCATTAAGGATACATACGCACCCACATTGGTTACACAGTATGATTCCATGGATACACTTCAGGTGGTATTGACTGCTTGTTGGGCATCTATTCAAGTCATTGCCAGTTACAGGAGCTCAGCCATGAATCAGGACACCCACTCTGCTTGTATGGATCTACATGAGTCTATCAAGATACATCCAGACATCATGGTTTGGGGTGACCTTTACTACCTACCGACTGGGTAGATTACTCATGCTCAAATTCACTTGCCCAAAGGTTACTCAAGTTCATTATAACCAATGCCCTGGACCAGCTGGTTGACACCCCCACAAGGGGAGCTAACATACTTGATGTGGTGCTTACCAATGTGGGCAAAAACTGTAGCACCCCCACTGTGAGTTCCTCCCTGGTGAGATCTGACCACAAATCAATCTCATTCAAAGTATATATCACACCTGACACCTCCCCCTGCAGCACATACTCCAAAGACATTCACCAATCCAAATTCTAACCTTGTATGGGATGGTATAAATAGCTTCACTGCACCTCCTCCCTCAGCTGTAACTGGCAACTATGCCGAGTTCTACACTGATGCGTTATTCAAACATCTGTATGACTGCATTGACTTGGCTGTACTTGACATGACCAGAAGAAACTCCTCATGGTGAAACACACCTGCCTGGTGACAACTACCAGTAACAGGCTTTACAATAATAGGGAGGCATTGCTGTCTGAGGGTAGGAGGGAGGGAGCCACCCTAAACTGAAAACACTCCCTCCTCAGCATAAACAAGCAAATAAGTGTTGTTGTGAAGTCATTCAAAACAAGGTGTGGGTCCAAATTAGCCTCCTCCTCAAAGGCCCACCACGAGGCATTCTATAGTTACATTTTTAACCCAAAAGGAAAGGTTCACATTTGTGCTGAACCCATAGTTAATTGTATGACATATACAGAGCCTGTTAGCATAGCTAACATGTTGGCTGACAGGTTCTGTGAAACTATCACTCTACTGTCCCCACCACACGTACCCATGACATCTCTACCACCTATCCCCTACCTTGTATCTCTAAAGACCAGGTCAAACATGGCCTCTGTAAGGACAAAGACGCAGCATCTATGAGACCTGATAACATTTCAGGCTGAGTCCTACATGGGCTCCAACATGGAGTACTAATATCACTGGGAATTCTTTGCAGTCATAGTATAACCACCAGCTTAGTCCTTTCTGAATGGAAAATGAACAATATCCCCTTGCACAGAGGAGGTGCAGCCACTGACCCCAGAAACTATATACCTTTTATCCTGACTAGCCATATCTGAAAGGCCATTGGGCAAATCATGGGGCAAATCATCACGGACTATCAGCAAAGACATAGGTAATCTCAACAAAGTTGACCCTACACAGTTTGGATTTGTCAAATGGAGATCATGCCTGTTATGGTGGACATCTCTGAGACAGTCACTAAGGACCTGTATGAGGGGAAATCTGTGCACACAGCCTACCTGGACTTAGCCAAAGCATTTGACAATATCTCCCACTGAGCCATCATTGACAAACACACCCAACTAGGCATCAACCCTTATATTATTAGAGGGGGTCATTCACTGCCTCAGTGATAGACGTCATATAGTCAAAATAGGGGAATCTACCTCAAATAGCAGAGATATAACCAGTAGTGTTCCACAGAGTTTACCATTGGTTCTGTATTGTTTGGAATTCATTTCACCAAAGTGCAAGCAAAAAGTATATGTCTGTGGCTGACAAGGTTTGCTGATGCCTGCAAACTGGGAACTGTCATTGACTCTCCAAAGTATGTCAGCATCCTACACAAGGGCCTTACTTAAACTAATGATTGCTGACAAAGTCATGGCCTTAAAGGCAATGCATATACATATATATATATATATATATATATATATATATATATATATATGTGTGTGTGTGTGTGTGTGTGTATTAAAATTGCTTTCAGTAACAGCAATGTTCCTGCTAAGTACCACATCAATAGCAGCACTTGACATACATACTCAGGGATGGGAGACCTGGGCACACAAGTTAACAGCTAACTTACCTTAGATTACTCTGTCTCCACAATGGTAAGAAGGGAATTCTATCATGCTCATGTAATAAGTGAGGGCATTGTCTCCAGACAAAGTAGACATTATAACCTCAATGTACTCTTCCCTCAACAAACCAATAGTTGAGTGCAACAGCCCTTTTGGTATGTACCTTTCCAAGCACCTGTGGCAATTGAAGAGATCACATAGGTTTCTCACAAGGGGAATTCAGGTCTTCAACATCTGTCCATTGGGATCATCTGATATCAATGTCACTTTAGTGTGTGTCATACAGACTATACAGAGGTGATCTCTGCCTTGCATACGAGGCAATCTCTGACCCTGCTGTATTGGAAATGCATATCCATAGGTCACATGGTACACAGGTTACTTGCTGTATAAACCTT